>NW_005871431.1:737137-748222 GCF_000147115.1 Myotis lucifugus | reverse complement strand
GCACCTGGCCCTAAGGCCAGTCAACAGACCCGTAAGGGGGTCCCCAGAAACTGGAGATGAGGAAGTGACAATTTTAATCCCCTTGTCAGCCCCCCTCCCCCCCCAAAAGCAGCCACATCTGGGACTGTGAGGCCATCTTGAGGTGGGACAGACACAGTGCAGGGCAGTGTCTTCACAGCTGAGCAGCAAGGTATTCTGGGAGGATGGTGTCTGCAGCCATGTGCCAGGCCACCTCCAGCCCCACTTCAGCACGCCCTCTCTTCCAGCGGGGATCGGACGAGCTCTTCTCTGCCTGTGTCACTAACGGACCCTTTATCATGAGCAGCAACTCAGCCTCTGCAGGTAACTGCTGACCATAGCCCTTCGTCCCTGCCGTGGGGGCGCCCTCTCTGTGCCCAAGTAGGCTCTGCTTCGAGAACACTGGGGTGAAATGATTTGGGCTGTGACCTTGAGCCCTGGTTCATACATGGGCATTTACTGGGAGCTATGTGTGTGAGGGGTGCACCAGCTGTGGAGATCACTCTGCTTGGATCCTGTCAGGGAGGAAGCTGATTCTGAGGAGGTGGGGGGAATATCGCTGTGTGAGAGCCTAGGAGGTGCTCTGTGTTAGACGTACCACCTTTCTTCTCAGCAAACGGAAATGACAGCAAAAAGTTCAAAGGTGACAACAGAAGTACAGGTGTGCCCTCCAGAGTGATCCATATCCGGAAGCTTCCCAGTGATGTCACCGAGGGCGAGGTCATTTCCCTGGGACTGCCTTTTGGGAAGGTCACCAACCTCTTGATGCTGAAAGGGAAAAACCAGGTATGTGAGCACATCCCAGGAAAGGCCCTAGGCCTGCTTTAGGAGTGTGGTGCCAGGCTTCTTCCAGGGGTCTGGGTCTGGCTTACGCCCCCACCCCCACCAGGCCTTCATTGAGATGAACACAGAGGAGGCAGCCAACACTATGGTGAACTACTACACCTCGGTGACACCTGTGCTTCGTGGCCAGCCCATCTACATCCAGTTCTCCAACCATAAGGAACTTAAGACCGACAGCTCACCCAACCAGGCAGTGCGTCTTCCCCTCATCCCCTCCCAGGTCTGGGGTGGGACAGGGCTCTTGGTGTGAGCCTGGGGGCAGTGGGACTCATGCTGTCCCCCCAACAGCGGGCCCAGGCGGCCTTGCAGGCAGTGAACTCAGTTCAGTCGGGGAACCTGTCACTGGCTGCCTCAGCTGCTGCCGTGGATGCCGGGATGGCGATGGCTGGCCAGAGTCCAGTGCTCAGGATCATCGTGGAAAACCTCTTCTACCCAGTCACCTTGGACGTGCTTCACCAGGTGAGGTCGAGTCCATGTGCCCCCATTTTCCACCCAGACCCTGGGCAGAGGTTGACTGTTCTTCCTTTTCTGACAGATCTTCTCCAAGTTTGGCACAGTTCTGAAGATTATCACTTTCACCAAGAACAACCAGTTCCAGGCACTGCTGCAGTATGCCGAACCCGTGAGCGCCCAGCATGCTAAGCTGGTGAGTGGGTACCCAGGGACGCCTGCCTGCCTTCTTCAGCCCCAGGGCCCCAGCCACTCACAGCTTTCCCCTCCTCCCCCGCAGTCGCTGGATGGGCAGAACATCTACAATGCTTGCTGTACACTCCGCATCGACTTTTCTAAGCTCACCAGCCTCAACGTCAAGTACAACAATGACAAGAGCCGAGACTACACCCGTCCTGACCTGCCCTCTGGTGACAGCCAACCCTCACTGGACCAGACCATGGCTGCAGCCTTTGGTAAGATTCCTGGGAAGGTGCCTGCTACTGCCGTGTGCCATAGTCAAGGACGCGCAGCTCAGTCTTAAGTGACCAGGCCCCAGGAGTCCCAGGATGCCCGCCCTGCGCCCAGGGAGGTTGGCGCCCATCACTCCTTCCATGGCCATAGCACCCAGCTTGGGTGGACATTGGACCTGCCTGCTGGGTGTGGGGTGCGCCGGCTTGGCTCACTCGGCTCTGGTGGCGGAGGTTGTGGGTGCAATGATTAGTGTCTCATTTGTTTCTAGGTGCACCTGGTATAATGTCAGCCTCTCCGTATGCAGGAGCTGGTTTCCCTCCCACCTTTGCCATTCCTCAAGCTGCAGGTACTCAAACACTTGGTCTTGGTCCCCATAACTGACTGTGCATGCCCACACACCTTTCAGTAGCTCTGCCGACATGCGAGCTGACGGGCGCAGTCACGGGGGGAGCCCATCTTCCTGGGCGCGGGCTTCTTTCTGGGTTCCCTGAGGAGCCTGGACAGGGTAGTCGTAGGATAGGGCCACGCAGAGAATACTCTAACCCCACAGTCTCTGGTCTGATTCCTTCAAGCACCTCCCGGGCAAGGACGTGTACACAGAGTGGTTGGAGGGCTGTGTCCCTAGTAGGTGAATTAAGTGTCCTGGTAAGATCAGCATGAGCTGGGCGGGCACACCTGAGCGTCCCTCCTGGGGGCTGGGCGCCCCACAATGTAACGACTACCATGTGACAGTCATGAGCCTGCTGTGTCCTGCCCAGTGTGCCATCTGCATGGTGATGGGTACCTGCATGCACACAAGGCCGAGGCTCGATTCTGCATTCATGGAGCTGGAGCTTTTGTGCTGTATGGGCGCATGTAGCCTGGTCCAAACCCAGTACAATCTGCTGTGAGGAGGATGAAGGAGCCAGCGGGCCATATGGCCAGGATAGGCCGAGTGCAGACACCTCCTGTGTGTCTCCTTTTGCATGAGGATGGGCAAGACTTCGCTCCCCTTTTGGTGGAAAGCAGGCTGTACTGCTCATCTCCTTCCTGCCTCTTCCTCAGGCCTCTCTGTTCCCAATGTGCACGGGGCCCTGGCCCCTCTGGCCATCCCATCAGCGGCAGCAGCGGCGGCGGCAGCTGGCCGGATCGCCATCCCAGGCCTAGGAGGGGCTGGAAATTCTGTTCTGCTGGTCAGCAACCTCAACCCTGAGGTAAGTGGCTCTTTCAGGCTGTTTTTCTTGGAGGCTCAGGCAGGGGAGTTGTGCATCTAGGTCTTAGTGCAAACTATCAGCAGGCCACGCTCCTGTAATCCACAGGCCAGTCCTTACGCAGTTCCACTCTGTGCTCGCATCCTCCCCTCCGTTCCCACTGTGCTGGAAGCTCTGTCCCTGAACATCCTAGTTTACATTTCCAATTTCATAGTGTTTAGAGTTAAAATATTTTTTGTTACTTTCATGAAAGCAATCATAAAATTTCGAGCTAAAAACACCTCTGTTTGAGGAGGCCTCTGGGCACCTCTGCTCAGGAGGGCCATGGTCTGCGCTGCCCCCACAACTGAGTCATAGTCCTACTATAGCCAACCTACACTTGTCTCAGGGCCAAGTTTGGCTCAGAGAGCATGGGTGAGATCAAGGCTCAAAATATTTAACCCTAGAGAGATGGGATTAATGTTCAATTAGCGTTTCAGACTGTTTTCTCATCTGTCTGACCACTCCTATCATCTCTTGGCCTGGGGCGGCCGGTGCCTTGTCTGACTGAGTTATTAGATGCTCTAGAAGCCTCACTAACAGACTCCACCCCTCGTGCTTGTGTGAGCGTTTACACTTTCCCCGCAGCAGTCAGCAGGAGACAGTTCCGGGGGAGCTGAGCCCAGCAAGGGGCTTGGCAGGAGCAGGGCAAGGCTGAGGGGCAGCAGCGTCTCCTGCTCACTGTGCGGACAGGGGCTTTCCTGCCTGCTCCACGAGGTGGACCTGTGACTAGGAATGTGTGTAGATCTGACTGATGGAACACTGCGGATTTTCTTATGTATTTACTGACCTGTGTTTTTTGCTACTTTTTTTCTTTTCTCCCCTTCCCCTTTCCCAATTTTTTTTCTGATCCGGAATTTCTTTGCCAACTGACTGCACGGTACTTCTGCTTCCTGTTGTTGCTTGAAACAAAACAAAACCATAAATAAATAAAAACAAAATTCCCCCTCAAACCCTGCTCTCCGGAAACCAACCTGCCCTTGAATATTAACATCCTGACAACTTCATCATCCATCAACCTGCACGCCTGCGGGGCTGCCTCCTCGTGGTGGACGATGGCAACTCGCCCCTTGACCTCTCCCTTTCCCTGTCCCTCCGCTGCCTTGCTCTGCTGTCCTCTAAAGAGAGTCACACCCCAAAGCCTCTTTATTCTTTTCGGTATGTTATCATTCACACTTTTATTATCTTGTTTTCATTTAATTGAGGTTATTTTTATGCCCTAAGATGTACTATGAGTTTGCAGTTCTGCCTCGTTACTTGGTTTGCCTTCGGTTTGTGTATTTATTTGGATTTTTTAGACACGCATGGTTTATTGCCCTGCATGCTCTCGCAGAGTTAAGCGTGTTGGTAGCATGTAAAGTGATGGCTCTTTGGCAATTGACCTTTCCTGGATTTTATGACGTCTTTGCTGAAGGGAGTCCTCCTGTTAACGTCCCTGTGACTAGACGCAGGTTCCCAGAGGCAGAATAGCAAACCTTCAGGAAGAGCCAGTCCTGTGAGGGTGTGCGGGTCATGGGGGCTGGTGTGGGAGGCGGCATCAGATCCTAGGCTCAGAGCTCTGTCCCCACACTTTTGAAGGCGTGTATGGCGATGTGCAGCGGGTGAAGATTTTGTTCAATAAGAAGGAGAATGCCTTGGTACAGATGGCAGATGGGAGCCAGGCCCAGCTGGGTAAGTGGGGATGGCTGGAGATGGGGTGAGGAACCAGACCTGTGCCTGGGGCCTTTAGGTCATATGGGTCCTACCTTTCCAGCCATGAGCCACCTTAACGGACATAAGCTGCATGGAAAGCCTGTGCGCATCACCCTCTCCAAGCACCAAAACGTACAGCTGCCCCGTGAGGGCCAGGAGGACCAGGGCCTCACCAAAGACTACGGGAACTCACCCCTGCACCGCTTCAAGAAGCCTGGCTCTAAGAACTTCCAGAACATCTTCCCACCCTCGGCCACCCTGCACCTTTCCAACATCCCGTAGGTGGCACATGGTGGGAGCAATGGGGGAGGAGGGCCTCCCTGAACCACCAGGCTTTTGACAGGTTGTCCTGCTGTAACCTGCTTCTGTCCTTCCTGAAACACTCCCAGAACAAACAAGGAAGGAGGGGGTGGCATTTTTTGCAAACCTGTTTGGTGTCATTTTTTGAAGCCAAGTGGGGTGTTTTTTGTGACTCTTGATAGACCTTTAAGATACGGTTGTTCTGCAATGTCTATGTATGGGTGCCTAAAACAGTGAACAGGCCCCTCCCTCACCTCAGAATTACTGTCCTCAAGCGAGTAGCCAGATGGTCTGCTCAGGTCTTCTCTCTCCCTACAGGCCCTCCGTATCTGAGGACGACCTCAAGATACTCTTCTCCAGCAACGGTGGAATTGTCAAAGGGTTCAAGTTCTTCCAGTGAGCATGACACCCTCTCCCCACCTGCCCTCCCTCCCCCCTCTCTGTCCTCCCCCCTCCACCTCATGCTGTCTCTATACCCCTTGTCCTGCAGGAAGGATCGCAAGATGGCGCTGATTCAGATGGGTTCAGTGGAGGAGGCCATCCAGGCACTCATCGACCTGCACAACCACGACCTGGGAGAGAACCACCACCTGCGGGTGTCCTTCTCCAAGTCCACTATCTAGACTCCCCACCAAGGACCAGCCTGCCGGGTAGTCCCGGCAACAACTTCCATCATTCCAGAAAATAGCCACTTTAAAAAGCAGCTGAAGTGACCTTAAAAAGACCAGAGATTTTATTTTTTTAAAGAGAAAATCAGTTTACCTGTTTTTAAAAAAATTAAATCTAATTCACCTTGCTCACCTTTGGGAGATAGGGTGCCGGCCTCAGGCTCTTGGTGACCCGTGGACGATATGCCTACCCCTTTGGCAGGGTGGGTGTTCCCAAGCCTCCACTCAGCTTTCTTGTGCCTTAAAACCCACTGCTTTGGCAGGGCCTTTTTTTGCAGTAGCAAATGCATAGGGGTTTGGGGACAGGGGACTGCTTCCCCACAGGGATCATGTGCCTGGCATGGCAGGAGGCTGCCAGCTGCAGGGTCGGCGGACATCCTAATCCTCCATTTAATCAAGTGTCTTGATTCTCCCCTCTCCCTGCCCCTGGCTTGAGGTGCCCCTCCTGGGCCAAGACCCTCTAGGGTGCATCCCTGGCACTTCTTCAGCTTGGAGCTTTGTTTTATCATAAGTCTTTGTATTGTGCTTTTTTGCAGTTGCAGACATCTGTGCCTAGCAATATTTCCAGTTGACCAAATATTCTAATCTTCATTTATATGCAAAAGATAGTTTTAAGTAACCTTTTATATAGCAAGATGATAAAAATGGTATGAGTGTAATCTAAATTTCTTCCTTATATGACCTTGTATACTGTACTTTTTATTTTATTCCTTGTGATTAAGTTGCAGGGCAGGATCTAGTTTCCAGGGCAGACGCAGTGGTGGGCCACTGCGGAGCCTGGGTTCTTCCTAGAAAGCCCCAGGCCTGAGACCTTCAGATGCCTTACACATAGCCTGTCCTCTGTCTGGGAGGACAAGGGCTCTCTTAAACTTTCAGGGTTTCTTTTTTCCTGCAAATCATGGACCAAAGTTTTTTGTTTTTTTTGTCTGCCTCTAACGCTGGGACCCATTAAGGTGGGACAATAGCCCTCGAGTCTTAACTGTCTCCCTTACCTTGTATAGTCCTACACTCATGGGTCCAAGGGGCTTCCCTGTGCACAGACTTTGTGCTGGCTGGCCCCTCTTCCTGGGGCCTGGACCCCAAGTGTTCATGTTGGGGTGGGGACGAGGGATTAAATATTTATAATTTTTTATACCTGTTGTAAGACATGAGGGGCAGCAAATGCAGTTTTTTATGGTGACACAGATGTATATTTTGATACCAGCAATTACAGGCTCAGTATTGTAACGTGGAGCGTGGCACATTCCACTGCCTGCCTTACGGCTTGTAATGTTGAGAAAACTGAATTAAAGCAATTTTATAACAACTCTTGCCTTTTCCGCAGGCTTTCTGTTCACATTGTAGAAGGCAGTTTGGCTAGTCTGTACTGGACTTTGAATAAACTCTTCTGTATCCTGCACTCATTTCCCTCTTTATTGGGCTTGCTTGTCTTCACTGCTGTTTTCTTTGTGAATTCAGACATTTGTTTGCCGTTAGGATTTCAGGGGGGAGTTTTATGGGCCAGTGAGCCCTGCTTGGGAGTCCCACCTGTCCTATCCCAGTGCGGGTGGCCTTCCCTGGGAAGTAAGCATGAATCTGAAAAGGGGCAACTCCCCAGGTGCTGCAAACCACACTAAAACCTTTTCCATGTTCCAGTTAGAACCTTGCTGCAGTCTTTGGGCACTGGACAGAACTCAATGCCTTGCTCCTAGTGCCCTGTCCGTAGTGCTCCGGGCCCTGGTCACATGGCCCCTGAGAGCCTACAGCCAGCCCAGGACCCTGGGGCCTGTGTGCATGGCCAGGGCTGCCTACGTGGGGGAACCTCAGACCAGGATGACTGCAGCCAGGACTCCCAATTCAACCTTTTATTGTCTGATTGAAAAATGCCTCCACTCCCCTTTCCCCAGGCCCCCCATGCTGTTGCACCCCCCACACCCCCCCAACCCTCACCCCAGCCTGCCAGGCCCCTGGGCGTTCAGTCCTTGAACCTGCGGGCTGCCTGCATCTTATGGTAGTAGCTTTCAGCCTCTGACTCACAAGAGGCCGCATCTCGCTCACCCAGTGCCAGGCCAACTGCTTTGCGCCTCAACGTTGATTCCCGGCTGGCTGGCCCAAGAGTACTGTCGGCCGTGCCCAGTGGGGGCAGCCCCTCCCCTGTGGCCAGGTTGACTGTGGCCACACCACCAAACCTTGGCTCCTCCTGGTCCACATCACTGACAGATGAGCCAGGAGACACACCCAGTGGCTTGGGCCCACCCCGAAAGCCATGAGCCAGGTCCCCTAGCTCATAAGTGCCCTCTCCCTCCGGCCCCTTGGTCCCACTGCCAGCAGCCTTCCACTCCCAGGGCCCATTACCAGCAGACAGGTGGACCACGGGGTGGTGAGGCGCGTGTGCGTCAATGGTGACAATGCTTGCTGAGTCACGGTCTGATGGCGACCTGTACTGTGAGGAGTCGGAGCTGGAGCTGGAGGACAAGGCTGTCTCAGCCACCTTGGGGCCTGGTCCACCAGGTGCCTTGGACATAGCAATCACCTGCAGCAGCCGGGGCGGGTTGGCCATGCGGGGCTGGGTCAAGGCTGTGGCCACTGGGGCCCCGCTCTTCTCAGCCATCATGAGCCACTTGGCCCGCACAGCCACGCTGCCCTTAGGTGATAGGCCTGCTGCTGCCTGCGCCCCCTCCTCGGGGATGTGTACCAGTGGTTGTGGCCCGGCCCTTGGTGGGAGAATGACCCGAGGCCCGAGGCCTGGCCTCGCCTGGACTGTGGGGTAGAGTGAGGGTGGAGCTGGGCCCTCTTCCTCTCCCTCCTCCTCCTCCTCCTCCTCCTCCTCTTCCTCCTCTGCCATGGGCTCTGCGGGCACCAGCATATGCCCCAGGCTGGCCTCATCAGGCAGCCCCAGGCCACGGCCTTCCAGTGACTTCTGTTTCCACTCGCTAATGAGCTGTTTAGAGCGCGAGGCGTCAAGTGGCACGTGGATGGTCATGTGGCGGCGGGCAGGGTCATCAAGTGAGGGCGTGCTGACGCGGGGCAGTGTGTGGCTGAAAGTCACCATGTTCTCCTTGCCCATGGGGCTGCGTGGGGCCAGCAGGTCCACGTCCACACTGGCCCGCTTCAGGCTGCCCAGTGAGGTCTTCTCTCGGGCCACGGGCCCAGGCACACTCTCCAGCCGCCCTGGCGGGCCCAACTCGTCAGTGCTCACAGACTTGTTCTGCTGGTACACCGAGTCGTGGCCCCGCTGGGTCAGCACCCGCAGTGCGTCTTTGGCAGGTGTTGGGGCTGTGGGCTTCTCTGTGGGTGGGGCCTGGAAGTTGCCAACTGCATGGCAGGCCTGGGGGTGAGATTCAGGATGGCTGTGAGGCCATGTCAGGGTCCCCACAGGGCAAAGACTTGGGGGTTTTGGAGGGAGGCAAAGGTCTTATCAGTCTCCCCAGAACAGGGCTAGGCCTTGGCACCTGTCCTCCCCTCCTCTGACCTCCCCCTTGGGGGCTAGCCTGCTCCTTCAGACCTCCCCTCTCAGACCTGCCCAATGGCTGTCAGCCTCCCTGGTCAGACTCTCACCAGGTAGGCGGCGATGCCAGCACCGATGAGGAAGCCCGCATACACGTCCACGGGGTGGCTTCGATACTGTGTGATCTGGGTGAGACCGCAGACACCCGCTGCGATGGCGAAAGCGAACACCAGGCTGGGCTTGAGCAGCTTGGTCGTGTCGGAGATGACAGAGTTGAAGTACATCTGGGGGCGGGGCAGCAGTCAGGGCAGTGGGGCAGGAGTGGAGGTGGGGGCGGGTCCAGGGAAGCTGGGGCGGAGGTGGGTGGGGTGAAGGCGGGGTCGGGTCGGTGCGAGGGGATCCTAGCGGGGGTGGGGGGGGTGGGGGGCGGTAGGATGAGTAGATCCTGGGCCTGGGGACTCACGGACACATAGACCGCAGCAAAGGCCGACAGCGTGGCATGCTGGGATGGGAAGGTCTTCCTGTAAGAGTCATCCATGTGAGCCCCGCTGTATCTGAAATCCCTCTGTGCCTCAGTTTCTCCCTACTGAATGGCACAGGAGCTGGGCCTGCTCACCTTGCAGACAGGATGGCATGGGTGTCCTGGCCAGAGCAGATATCCTGCGTGATGTAGGGGTTGGCCTCGCATGAGGTGCCCAGCAGTGTGTAATTGGGCTTGCAGACCGTCAGGAAGAAGGGTGCATGGTAGCCCGTGGCCAGCTGGATGACGTCTGTCACCAGGGCCGTGGCACACAGGCCGAACACATGGACTCCTGCAGGTGAAAGGGTCAGGGCCGGTGCCAGGGGGCCAGGACCCACCCACCCCGGGCTATAGATGGGGAGAGGGTTGGGGTGCTGTCCAGGGACTTACCCACAAAGCGCACAGTGCGCCGCAGGAAGGAGTTGAAGTTGCAGCCGCCAGCATTGATGCTGCCCTCGGCCCCACCTGGGCCACCTCCGCGGCCCCAGAGCCGAGACTGCAGACAGTACAGCATGCCCTCGCCCACCATGATCTGCCGACAGGGGGGTGGCTCAGCTGGATCCTGGCCAGGGGTGCCCACAGGCTGGCTGAGACCCCTGGACTCTGGGACTCACCGAGGCTGCAGGGGCAGCGAAAGCCAAGCTGAGCAGCATGAGCAGTGGAATGAGCTCCTCGTTGGTCTCCACGTAGGGCATGGAGAGCGTGCGGTCGTAGCACTGGAAACCCACCTTGGCTGGCTTGAAGAGGTCAGTCAGCTCCAGGAAGTACAGGGACACGATGGAGGATGCCACAATGGGCAGCTGCAGGGAGAAGGCTATTCAGTCACACCCATTCACTGACTCATCCATCCATGAATTCAGTCCCATCCATTGATTCACCCACCAACCAATCCATTTATCCCTGCTGCAGTTCACCCATCATGCAGTGACCCACCCATCCATTTGTGTAGCAGCCACCGTCCATCCATTCATCATAGCCATTCTTGCACCCATGAATTCATTCATCAATCCTTGGATTTACCCATCCATCATTCATCCATGCTTCCTTCCTTCCACCCATCCACCTACTCACCCACCCACCCATCATCCATCCTTTCATCCACCCATGCTTCCTTCCTTCCACCCATCACCCACCCACTTCATTCATCCATTTCTTCCCTCCGCCATCCTTGCCATCTTGAAAAACTCAGAAACAGCAAACAGTCCTGCCTCTCAGCTTTTTCTCTCAAGGATGGATGGATGCCCTTAGATATCCCTCTGGTGCCCCAGCCCTCCTCAGAGGAGCCCTCCCTGGCTACCCATCTCTCTATCCCTTGCACTGCTTTATGTCCTCTGGGTCCCATATCCTATGTGCCAACCTGCCACTCAGCCCCGAGAACATGGCAGGTGCTGAATGAATGAACGAGGATCCATTGAGTCACTATTCATGCACTGTCCTCCACACATCCTGTCTTGTGCTCGCACAGCTGGGCACACTGCATGCTCA
>NW_005871431.1:735367-736377 GCF_000147115.1 Myotis lucifugus | reverse complement strand
AGAATCAAACCGTGGCCTCCTAGTTCAGTGATGGCGAACCTATGACACGCGTGTCAGAGGTGACATGCGAACTCATTTTTTTGGTTGATTTTTCTTTGTTAAATGGCATTTAAATATATAAAATACATATCAAAAATATAAATCTTTGTTTTATTATGGTTGCAAATATCAAAAAATTTCTATATGTGACACGGCACCAGAGTTAAGTTAGGGTTTTCAAAACGCTGACACGCCGAGCTCAAAAGGTTCGCCATCCCTGCCCTAGTTCATAGGTGGACACTCAACCACTCAGCCATGCCGGCTGGGCAGGCAGAACCTTTTTGAGGAAGCAAACCCTCTTAGTGTTCTATGCCTCCCATCCTGGTCCAAGGGTCTCAAACTCAAACACCCACAGGGGACAGAGAGGAGTGGTACTGTGGGGGCCAGAGAGTATGAAAGAGTCTAAGGGGGCCTGGCTGCCTCAGGAAACCCCCCTCTATTTTACAGACATGGAAACTGAGGCACAGATACACCCACGAGGGGCTCCCATCTTAACTCCTGCTTTGGATGACGCCTTAAGAGGGGCCTCCACCATCCCTCTAGCCCTGGAGAAGGTACCGGGCAGGACAGACAACCCCAGGCCCATGGTCAGGGCTGGGATCGGGGGAGGGGCTCTCAGAGGGAAAATGCCCAAGTTGGATTTGTAGGAGGTCTCCCCCGCAAGGAGCATTTGTTGAGTGCCTGTTGGCATGTCAAGAGGGGGAGGTTTCGGCTACAGGGAGACTAAAGTCAGTACTGAACCTCAAAGGGTGGACAAAGGTCACCCTGTGCCATCATCAGCATATGCCAAGTGGCTGCTCTTACTATCTTTTACTTTTTAAACACTCATTAAGCCTTCATTATGTGCCTGGACTGTTCTATCAGAGGTTAGGGGAAGTGTACCAGCCCCCACCATCAGCACAAGAGGGATTTGAGCTCAGATCTTCAGAGCTCAAGTACTGAGGAAATCAGTGCACCTCATCACCTGCACC
>NW_005871431.1:730166-734137 GCF_000147115.1 Myotis lucifugus | reverse complement strand
AAGGGGGAGCTGAGGGCACCCCTCCCGGCCCCGGAGACCCCGCACCCGGGAGCCTGGTGGGGGCGGGAGGGTCGGGGCTCATTATTCTAGGCGCGGTCGGGGGGCGCGGCGCGCACTGGTGTGCGGTCCCCCGCCACCCGGGCGCCCCGCCGCCTCCGCTTTTGGGTCTCAGGGGGCCCCCGCGTCCGGTCGGGGAGAGCGGGGGCTGGAGTCTGCGGTCTTCTCCCCCCCCCCCCAGGATAGGCCCCGGGAGCCCGCTCGTTCCTGGGCGCGGGGGCGAGGGTCTGAGTTCCGGGGTCTCTGGTTATCTCTTCGTCTCCTGGGTCTCTCCCTGTCTCTGCCGCCCCAACCCAGCATCTCTGCACCCCTCCCTGGTGCCCACCGCTCGCCCGCACGCGTTTCCATGGCAAGAAACCTGGGCGCGCAACCATCGGGAGACAAAGAAGCTGGGCGGGGGCTTGCCCTCCCCCCAGCCCAGCCTCGCCCCCGCGCCTGCCGGGGTCCAGCCGCCCGAGTCCTGGCTACTGGCCAGGCGCACCGCCCTCACGGTGAATTTTTATTTTTAAAAAATATATTTTATTGATTTTTTACAGAGAGGAAGGGAGAGAGGGATAGAGAGTTAGAACCATCGATGAGAAAGAAACATCGATCAGCTGCCTCCTGCACACCTCACACTGGGGTCGAGCCTGCAACCAAGGTACATGCCCTTGACCAGAATCAAACCTGGGACCCTTGAGTCCGCAGGCCGACGCTCTATCCACTGAGCCAAACCGGTGAGGGCTCACGGTGAATTTTTAATATGTTTTCATTGAATATATATATATTTTAAATCCTCACCCTATGATTTTTAGAGAAAGTGGAAGAGAGAGGGAAAGACAGAGGGAAACCTCGATGTGAGAGAAACACATCAATTGTTGCCTCTTGCACGATCCTGACTGAGGCCCAGGCCGGGGAGGAGCCTGCAACCCAGGTATGTGCCCTTGACGGGGAATGGAACCCGGGACCCTTCGGTGTGCAGGCCCACACTCTATCCACTGAGCCAAACCGGCTAAGGCTCCCGGTGAATTTTTTGATGCACAGTTAGACAGCTCTTACTGTTTGTCGTCACTTCCTCCTTACCATACACAGCCCTGTAGAGTGGGGACTGACTGAGTCCTGAGCCCTTATTTATGAATGGGGAAACTGAGGCCCAGGGAACTTAAAAATCACTGATGAAGGTCACCAGGCACAGTCAACTCCGTCCTTAAGTGTTGGGGGTCGAGGGCTGCATTATTGAGCTCACCACTGGTTTTTATTCCTGGTCAGCCGCTCACACTCCACCAAGGCTGTCCGGTAAGTTGGGCAGATCAGGGCTGTCTGTCCAACCTTCCCAGGCCTGGTGGTGGACAGGCCTCAGTTTTCCTGGCTGGTAGAGGCTGGGTTGTCGTTTATTGAGGCAACATGGTGCTGGTGTTGAAAGGTGACTACAGCCAGCCAGCCAGCCTTTGGGAGGCAGGAGGCAGGAGGAGGAGGGAAAGATGTGGCAATCACTCTTGGGTGACTCCTGGGGGACAGGAGCATGAAGAGGTGTCCTGGAGAAACTTTTTAAAAATATATATTTGTATTGATTTCAGAGAGGAAGGGAGAGGGAGAGATAGAAGCATCAATGATGAGGGAGAATCATTGATTGGCTGCCCCCTGCATGTCCCCAACTGGGGATCAGATCAAGTCCACAACCCAGGCATGTGCCCTTGACCGGAATCGAACCTGGGATCCTTCAGTCCAAAGTCTGACGCTCTATTCACTGGGCCAAACCAGCTAGGGCTGGAGAAACCTCTTGACTGCTTGATAGTCTAGGGCAGCGGTTCTCAACCTGTGGGTCACGACCCCTTTGGGGATCGAACGACCCTTTCACAGGGGTCGCCTAAGACCATCAGAAAACACATATATAATTACATATTGTTTTTGTGATTAATCACAATGCTTTAATTATGTTCAATTTGTAACAATGAAATTGGGGGTCACCACAACATGAGGAACTGTATTAAAGGGTTGTGGCATTAGGAAGGTTGAGAAACACTGGTCTAGGGGAATATCAGATCGGGGGAGGGGGAGGGGCGTGTCCTTCTTGCCACCCAATTCCTGGTGGTGGAGATGGGCAAGACCTGATTGTGGTGGCACATTGTCCAGCTGGGGGCCTGCACTTGAGTCTGGGGCTTTAGGGAGCCACCGGAGAGGTTAGAACAGGCAAGAGGGGTTGAGCATGCTAGGTGCTGCTCAGAGACTCATACTCATATTAACTTGATACCACAGCTCTACCGGAAGGGTGGGGCTGTTCATATCCCCATCCTATCGTTAGGGAAACGGAGGCACGGAGCAGGCAGTTTACTACAGAACTTAAGGGGCTCACCACTTGGGGTGCTCTATTAAAAAACGAGACGTGGCCCTACCTGGTTTGGCTCGGTGGATAGAGCATTAGCCTGTAGACTGAAGGGTCCCGGGTTCAATTCTGACAAGGGCACATGCCCAGGGTTTCGGGCTCAATCCCCACTAGGGGGCGTGCAGGAGGCAGCCAATCAATGATTCTCTCTCATCATGAATGTTTCTATCTCTCTCTCCCTCTCCCTTCCTCTCTGAAATCAATAAAAATATATATATTTTTTAAAAAGGCGAAATGATGGTCACAAGGTAGTTTTGTTTACTTGCAGCAAGAAAAAGAGCCAGAGGATTCCTATCCAAAGCTCTGCCTCCCCAAAGGGAGGCTGAGCCATTGCTTTTATACACGATTTGGTCAATTCCATGTTGATTTCTTCTTTGCAGCTGGCTACACTTATGGGTTGGGTTCCTGTCAAGTTTATCCTGTTTACAACTGGTTTACAAAATACTGTGCTATATATTTTACCATTTACCAAGAATAGCGTTTAGTAAGAATGGCTCAGACCCTTGTCCTATCTAACAATTCCCCCAGGAGATTCTTTACGCCTCATTTTTGAGGGAATAGGGACAAGGGTCATACTTCTGTAACTTTTCTGCTGAACATGGACCAAGTATGTCTTTGAGTGAGAGGAGTGAAATTATCCGGCTGCCTGACTTAAGAAAGCCATGGGGTCCCCTAGGTTTTGAGATTCCTGAGAACAGGAATGGATGGAGAGAGAGCACTACGCTGACAGGAGACAGGAGCCATTAGAGGTGAGGCAGAAGTAAGAGGGGGAAAAGCAAGGAAACTGAAATCCTGCCGCTTGTAAACTCACACTCTGGTGGGGATCTAATGAGCCAGACGGAATAGAGTGACAGCTTCCCTAAGATGTCAGCAAACTAGGTCATCTGTCCAAGACTTTGAAGGACAGGTGGGATCTGGGCAGGATGAAGCACGGTCACTCCAGAGCGGGTAGGGATACCAGATATGACAGCTGCACTCAATATCCAGTCGGTGTCCCATGGTTTTTCAAGCACAGAGATGCTTGCTACGTGGCCGAGTGAAGAGCTGCATCTCACAAGGCACCTTGGCCTGGGGAGGGGGGCCAGTTTGGGAGGAAGTCCTGGCACAGCCTTCTGAATCAGCTGTGCACCAGAGAAAAGCCCCCCACCCCACCCCGTGGTGGCAGGAGGCACTCGCGGGGACCACAAACACTGTGTGTGCATGTGCAAGTAAGGTCAGACACTTGAGGCCACGCCGTTCAGGCCAACACAGCACAAGGCCCTCCATAATCAGACATCCTGCTGGATACCATCCCCTAGGAAGCCAGCTACACAGCTGCAATTCAGAGACTTAAAACCCTTCTGAAAATCAGGATACGGGGAGAAAGCACTCGCTACCTCTTTGTCATCCAAACCGACTGCCCCGTAGGCGCTGGGATGAGCCTTGAGATGAGCAGATCACCTGAGGTCTCTAGAACCCATAATTTCCATCCTTTACGGACTGTGGCTTCCTCCACCCCCTTGGTCCCCAGTTGGGGAAACGTTAGGGAGCTTCAATCTAAGAATTGAAGGCA
>NW_005871431.1:721786-729521 GCF_000147115.1 Myotis lucifugus | reverse complement strand
GAACATCTCTTTACACCAATGAGACTCTTTTTTTTTTTTTTTAATATATTTTATTGATTTTTTACAGAGAGGAAGGGAAAGGGATAGAGAGTTAGAAACATTAAGGAGCGAGAAGCATCGATCAGCTGCCTCCTGCACGCCCCACACTGGGGATGTGCCCGCAACCAAGGCAAATGCCCCTGACCGGAACCGAACCCGGGACCCTTCAGTCTGCAGGCCGACACTCCATCCACTGAGCCAAACCGGTTAGGGCCCAATGAGACTCTTGAAGAGATGTGGCATGTCATTTTTTCCCCTTCAGAGGAAGAAAAGTAGAGGGAGTCTTTTTTTTTTTTTTTAATTGATTTCACAGATGAAGGGGGAAAGAGAGAGAGAGAGAGACAGACAGACACATCAATTGGGAGTCTTATTCAAACAGCTCATAGATAAAACCAATAATTCTTCCCATATGATCCCAAGCATATATCTTTACATCAGGAGCCATAGATTGGCCCCTGAATCCCACAGCCAAACCTTTGCCGCTCTTGCTCGTCCCGGATCACCCCCACCGGAAACCAGGAGCTGACTTGCTGGGCCTCCTCAGTGGAGGAGGTGCGGCCTGGTCTGATGGGAACCTCATGTTGTTCAGGGAACTGCTGGGGTGCCATTCCCATTCCCCACCGAGCTCCACCCTGGCTGCAGGAGCTCCAGAAAGTGCCCTCCTCGATGGAGCAGAGCAGGAGTGGCTGGAGAGAAGCTTATATGTGGTCAGCAAACGTTGAAACTCGAATAAACAAAAAACTGCACTTAGAAGACCACGCCTCCTAAATCCAAAATGGAATCCCAGCCTTGAGCAAGGCTGCCTTACACAGGACAGGCCGTCTCCTACCATTAGTCCATGGGGTATATTTCTTCATGTATTTTAAACACTTAATTTATTTAAGTCAAATAAACCAAGCTCTTTTTTATCCAATTCTTCAGAATGCACCCCACGAGGCTGCATTGGGGGATCAAATTTGAGTTTCCCACAGCCGACACTTTTACATATAAGGCGAACAAGGCAAACACCAGTGTGCACACAAAGAGCAAAATCTCACTCCTGCAGGACAGACAGCCAGACAACCAGACCAGAGATTGCCACCCAAGGATGTCTTGGGTGCCTCACAGCATTCCTCAACCCTCCAGAGTTAGCCCCAGGCCAGGCCTTGAATCTGGCGTCCCAGAGGTAAGTTCCTGCCCAACCAACCAGAAACCAAGCGCGTACCAACTGAAACGATCTTTCCGACAAGCCTATGCCCCAAACAGGAGCAGAAACACCAATGACAGTGACCACGGGAGCTGATGTCCCGCATCCCGTTCGAAGTGCTGAGTGAGGTAGATTCAGGTGTCCCTTCGGCTTTGCTGTCCAGGCAGACCAGGCAGCCGGCTCAGTGGGCAGCACCAAGTGGGAGTATCCTATGGGACAGATGCTTCGTCCGGTGGAGATGCAGGCAAATCAGTCCCGGATGAGAACTGCTGCTGCTGACCACTTGGCCAAGTGTCCGCACAAGGCCAAGAGGAAATCCTTTTAGAAGGGTCCCATCTGAGTTGCCAATTTGGTACCGAACTCAAGGGGTTCACCACTTGGGGTCTCTATTACAAACATGAGAGGGCCCGACTGGGTGGCTCAGCAGTTGAGCATCAACCCAGGAACCAAGAGGTCGCTGGTTCAATTCCTGGTCAGGGCACATGCCTGGGTTGCTGGCTTGATCCCCAGTACAGGGCATGCAGAAAGCAGTCAATCAATGATTATCTCTTATCATTGACTAGAGGCCCAGTGCACGAAATTTGTGCGGGGGGGGGGGGTCCCCTCAGCCCAGCCTGCACCCTCTCCAATCTGGGACCCCTCAGGCCCAGGATTGGGCCTAAACTGGCAGTCGGACATCCCTCTCACAATCTGGGACCACTGGCTCCTAACTGCTCACCTACCTGCCTGCCTGATTGCCCCTCACTGCCCCCCTCTGCTGGCCTGGTTGCCCCTCACTGCCCCCCACTGCCGACCTGGTCACTCCCAAATGTCCCCCCCTGCTGGCCTGGTCACCCCACTGCAGCCTGTTCGGTCATTGTTTGGTTGTTTTGACTGTGACAGTTGCTTAGGTTTTTATATATATAGATGTTTCTATCTCTCTCTCCTTCTCCCTTCCTCTCTGAAATCAATATACATATATATTAAACAAGTCTTGGCTGTCACAAAGTAGTTTTATTTACTTGCAGCAAGTAAAGGAGACAGAAGATTCATATCTAAGGGAGGCTTAGCCATTGCTTATATACACTATTTGGTCAATTACATGTTGATTTCGACTTTGCTGTTGGCTATACTTGGGTTCCTGTCAAGCTTCTGTTTACAGTTGATCTGCAAAATATTGTGCTACATTTTGACATTTAGTAAGAATAATATTTGGTAAGAATGGCTCAGACTTTGAGACCCTTGTCCTATCTAACAAGTTGGCAGAGTCTAGGCAGGTTCCAGGAGCAGTTGGCAGTGGAGGCCTTGGGCAACTTCTTGTTTTTCACCAGGAGAGGCTGACCCTGTGCTGGGGCTACTGCCAATGCTGAGGCCCGAGGTCTGAGGGAGGCCCCATCCCCAGCCACCCCAGCTGCCCGGTCATGCCAGCACTCAGACTCCCGTGCCAGGCAGGCGTGCCCATCCCATGCCAGGCATGCCCATCTCTGCTGGGGGTCCAGCTGCAGAGGGAGAGGCCCAGATGGGAGGGAGCAGCAGCCCATTCCTGTTCCCCTGGCCTTAAGGCTCAGAGAGGGAAAATTACTTGGCTCAGGCCACACCACCAAGGGACTGTTCAGACCCTGAGCAGTCCTAGAAGGGGGATGCAGAGGGCCTGGGGCCACCTGTCTTTTTAGGAAGGAGTGGGAGGAAGCAGGGGTGGGTGTCTCTCCAGGGGTAGGGATGAGACATGCCCCCACCCCTGGTTCAGCTCCCCCTTGTGGACATCCTCGGGGTAGGGGGGCAGGAAGGCTAAGTCACTGGCCTCCATTCAGCATCAGAGATGGCACTTCTGTGGGGGTGCCCTGGACCACACGCTCTGTGCTGACAGCAGCCAGCTGCTTCCAGAGCCGGTGATGAGGGGGCTGCGGGTGCAGATGGTGCCACAGGTGTGGGGGGTTCAGAGTGGGAAGGGTTCTTGGGGAGGGAGGTACCTCAGGATTCATAGGGGGCTGCCTGGTAGATGAGAGGGGAGAGGGTTTGGCAAAAGGGGGGAGGCTCAGGGAAGGGTTAGGGGGTTGGAGAGGGAAATGGGGGATCCCAGAGAGGCTCAGGAGAATCTGGAAACAGAAGGTGAATCTAGCTGTGAGGGAAGGAGGCCTGGCCATCCTGGCTGGCCTTTCTTTGGCTCCTGGGCTGCTGGGCCGTGGGCTGGTAATGCCCCACCTTATTTGCCAGCTTGCTGTCAGGCAGTGCCCAGGTCCCAGGGTGGATGTGGAAGGTTGAGTTGGGGCTTTTCCACAAACCCCCAGGGCTGCCCCAGCCTGGGGTCTCCCCCTCCTGCTTTCCACCCACTCCCAGGAACCCCAGAATCACCACCGTGGTGCTGGGGGCCTATGACCTGAGGCAACGAGAGAGTTCCAGGCAAACATTCTCCATCAGGAGCATCCGCAAGAATGGCTACCATCCTCAGGAGAACTTGAATGACCTGCTGCTGCTGCAGGTGGGAAAAGGGGTGACACGGGGTGGACCGGTAACAGCCTGAGGGGCTGGGGAGAGATGCGCCTGGTGTACACCCGGACTCTTTTCGTTTCCTTCGGTGGATTAAATCATGCAGCAAAGTCCACAGACATCCCACAGTCCATTTATTTAGCCTCCTGTTGGTGGACACTTGAGTTGTTTCCAGATAGAATTACAATGAACTTCTTTGTATCTGTTCCCTGAAAAAGTTTCTCCAAGGTAGACAACATAGCTTACCCTCTCCACCAGCAGAATCAAAAACTGCCCCTTTCTCCATAGCTGTACCAACACTGGATATCATGATTTTTTATTTATTCTATTTTTAGGAATTTCCACATTTTAAAAAATATTTTTTTATTGATTTCAGAGAGGAAGGGGGAGAGAGAGAGATATATATATAGGAACATCAATGATGAGAGAGAATCATTGAACGGCTGCCTCCTGCACACCCACTACTGGGGATGTGCCTGCAACCCGGGCATGTGCCCTTGACTGGAATCCAACCTGAGACCCTCCAATCCGCAGGCTGACGCTCTATCCACTGAGCCAAATCAGCCAGGGCTGATTATTCTTTTATTATTATAATTATTATTATATTTTTATTGTTTCAGAGAGGAAGGGAGAGGGAGAGAGAGAGAGAAACATCAATGATGCGAGAAACTCATTGATAGGTAGCCTCCTGCACGCCCCACACTGGGGATCAGCCCGAAACCCAGGCATGTGCCCTTGACCGGGACTGAACCTGGGACCCTTCAGTCCGCAGGCCAACGCTCTACCTACTGAGCCAAACCAGCCAGGGCTAGGGCTGATTATTCTTTTTCTGTGGTGCAGGAACCAGAGGCCCAGAGAGGTAAAGTGACTGGGCCAGGATGCCACAGCAGGTTACTGCCCAAGCTGGGACTTGAACCCGAACCCAAACCACTTTACAGACCAGAATTTATTTTGCTGCCACTCTGGCTCCCAGCTGGGCCCCATGAGGCTCCAGTCCCTCCTGACTTGGTTCCCCTCCCCAGCTGGAGGGTGAGGCCAACTTCACCAGCAGTGTGGCCCTGGTACTGCTGCCCTAGCAGAACGCCATGGTGGAAGCCAACCCCAGCTTCCGGGTGGCAGGCTGGGGAATCCAATGGCATGGGCCCTATGCCATAGGGGACTTATCTCCAGTTTCCCAAGGGTCCCCAATGCCACCCACCATGACCCCCTTGGACCAGTGTCACCCCAACAATGTGTGCACTGGCATTTTTACCTGCTGGGGTGGCATCTGCCAGGTACAGGCCAGGTGCAACCTAGCATGGGCCCCCCACGGTGGGAGGAGAGGTCTTGAGGGATAATGAGTTTCCTGTGGTGGGAGAGACAAGCCCAGGACCAGGGCCTTGATACTGAGTATGGAATTAGAACTGGATGATTAAACATTTGAGCATTTGAGTAGCGTGAGAACAGGTGGGGTTGGAACAGGCTTGGGGGTTGCAGGAGAAGGGCTCAAGTTGTGGGGGCAGCTACCAGCTCAGAGATTCTGTGGGAGTAGCGAGGGGGACTAGGCCTGGGGGTGCCCTGACTGGTCTGCCAACTGTCCAGGGTGATGGGCTGGTGATGGGTGCCCCTCGTCTATAATGGTCTGGCGTGTGGTGTAGCCTCCTCGATGGAGCCCTGTGGCAGGGGCCCCATCTTCCTCACCGGAGTGGCCCTCTTCCAAGACTGGATACTGGCCCGAGCCGGTTTGGCTCAGTGGATAGAGCGTCGGCCTGCGGACTGAAGGGTCCCAGGTTTGATTCCGGTCAAGGGCACATGTCTAGGTTGTGGGCTCGATCCCCAGTAGGGGTGTGTGCAGGAGGCAGCTCATCAATGATTTCCTCTCATCATTGATGTTTCTATCTCTCCCTCTCCCTTCCTCTCTGAAATCAATCAAAGTATATATATATTTAAAAAGACTGGATGCTGGATCGATTCTGTTCTAAACCCCTCATTGGATTAACACTGGCCTGAGAGGCCCTCAGCTTAGCCCGTGCGGGGTGGGGGACTGTGATCCCCCCATCTCCAGGCCTGTCCCCCACCCCCACCCCTGCCTGTGCAGTTATGACTCTAATACAGAAGCCATCCATTCTCTCCGCACCTGACCCCTGCTTTGCCAGGTTGGTAGGGGCTGGGGCAGGAGGTAATGAGCATTTTCCGGCAGTCGCTGAATTCCCTCACAGCCCTGAGAGCCAGGGGCTGTCCTATCTCCACCTGACAGACGGAGCACCAAACCCACCTCTCACTTTGGTCAAAAGATATTGTGCCGCAAAGTCAAGAGGCACACGAGACACTGGCCTAGGACTGTCACTTGACTCACAGAGGCTAATGTACCTAATATAGAAAGACCTAAAACATAGCTATTAAATGATAAATACAATTATATGAAAATAATAAATAGAATCATATATTACATAATATAGTTTATGAAAATAAAATTTAAACAACGTATCATTATTTAGTATATACCACTATATATATTTAAAATGTGTATATTTAGCCGTGGCTAGTGTTGCTGAATGGTTAGAGCATCGGCCCACACACTGAAGGGTCTCGGGTTCGATTCCCAGTAAAGGGCTCGTACCTGGGTTGCAGGCTCGATCCTGGGCCCCAGTTGGGGTATGTGCGGGCAGCAACCAATTGATGAGTCTCTCTCTCTCAGATAAACGTTTCTCTCTCTCCCTCTCCCTTTCTCCCTTCCACACTCTCTAGAAAATCAATGAAAAAAATATCCTCAGGTGAGGATTAACAACAAAAAAGTATATATTTAACAATATATAATTATGATTAATATATGAAGAGCAACTAAAATCAATAAGAAAGAAACAACAGCCCAGTAGTAAAAGAAATGGGTACAGGATGTTAGCAGTTCATAGCAAAGAAACAAAAGAATCTTGGAGATACAGAAACACCTTCACCTTCATGCACTATCCTAGAAATATGAGCAAACTTTCTCAAAAAGACCATTTTTTTTCAATCTATGGGATTTGCAAAAGCCCTGGGGTTTGAGAACTCTGTGGGCATCTGCCTGGGTGGGCGGGTAACTGGGACACGCCCACCAGAGGTGGGTCTGGGGCCTCAGAGCCAGCAGCGCCACCCACCACGGAGGGGGGGTGACGGGGGGGGGGGCGGCGGTGGTAGTGGTTTGCCCCACCGGTCCCTTTGCATCGTTCGGATGATGAGGGTACAAGTTCCTGCCACGTGTCTACAAGGAAAAGAGACAGAAAACAGCACAGCGTCCTCAGGAGGAGGCCACAAATGCACAAAGTCTGGCTCACTCCCCTGGGGAGAAGATGCAGCTGTGTAAAAGGTGGAGGCACCTCATTCACCGGCCTAAGGGGTCTTCACGGGACAGTGGAGACATGGACAAGGGCAGAACAGTGTGTGCACATGTGTGAATGGCACATTCTCATCTGTTGGTCGGAGCATCGAGAAGCCCCAGAGAATCTGTCAGTTTACTTGCGGGTGGAGGAGTCAGGGATGCAAGGAGACTTTCCAATCTTCCCAGGGGAACTTTTTACACGGATTTAAATTTTTTGTTTATTTATTTTTTGTTAATCCTCTAGGATATTTTCCCACTGATTTTTAGAGAGAGTGGAAGGGAGGGAGGAAGACAGAGAGAAACATCGATGTGAGAGAGACACATCAATTTGTTGCTTCCCGTACACGCCCGACCAGGGCTGGGGATCGTAAGTTGAAGAAGAGCAGGACACCTGTTTGTGCTGCGAGGAGCCTGTGATTTGGTGTCACGCTGCATTTAGGGGGGGGCGTCGTGTTGTTGATCTGCGTCCCTAGAGGCAGCCCCTCATCATGGAGTGGGACGCTATTCGCCTGGGGTCCGGGTTTTAGGGGTGTGTGTGCCGGAGCCACAAGGCTTTGATCCCTGGCAGAGAAGGGGGAGAGTCTGCCCAGCTGCCCGTGGGAGGGCCGGGATCACAGCCCCTGCCCAGTGGGCGCCCAAACCGCCAGGCCCCGGGAGCCCCGAATTACCCATCTATGTCCCAGGTGGTATGGTTGCCATACCCCTTC
>NW_005871431.1:719227-721417 GCF_000147115.1 Myotis lucifugus | reverse complement strand
AGGAAAAGGGCCGGAGCAAAAGACTTCCAAGCCCCCATTTCCTCTCCACTATGCAAGGGGACCCCCCTGCGAGAGTGTTCATCCCCATTGCACCCCCCCCCCCCAGGCTCTCCACAGCCCCCAGTTTCTGCCCTGGGGAATTTTCCCACACCCAATGCCTTAGGCCTCCAGGCAGCCCCCCCCCCCCGCACCCACCTGCCTGTCCCCCAAGCCTTGGTGTGTGTGCACCCGGAACAGAGCGCTTGGAGAAGGACACCCCGAGACCCCCCAGGGAGGCCCCCCCTTGGTGGGTGAGTTATCTAGCAGGTTTGTGTGTATGTTTCATTTTGTTGTTGTTGAAGTTTTATTGAAATATACTTTATAAACCATAGGACTCGCCCATTTAACAATTCAGTGATAGTTGATGCATTCACAATATTGTGTAACCACCACCTCGCTCTAGTCCCAGAACATTCCTTCACCCCGAAAAGAACTCCCCCCTCCCCATATGCAGCCACTTCCCATCTCCCTCCCCCAGCCCCTGACAACCACCAACCCACTTCCTGTCTCTGAATCAGCCTGTTCTGGACATTTCACATAAACGGAATCACACAGAATCTGTCCTTCTGTGTCTGGCTTCTCTCACGAGCACGTGTTTTCAGGGTTCACCCACATTGTAGCAATGTCAGCGCCTTGTTCCTTTAACCCGGGGTCAGGGGATTCCGGGACCCCAGGAGACTCTGCTGTTTAGTAACCATCTGACCACTGAGGTCCTGGGAGGCTGCCCACACATAAATATGCAGCCTGAGTGGGAGGTGGGGGAGGTGACTCACAGATGCGAGGGTCACCCTGGTTTACATCGTCTGAACATCATGATTTATTCTGGTGTCTACTGTGAGCAGGGAGTGAAATCAAAATGTTCCCAAATAGCCCTGACCGGTTTGGCTCAGTGGACAGAGCGTCGGCCTGCGGACTGAAGGGTCCCGGGTTCGATTCCGGTCAAGGGCATGTACCTTGGTTGCGGGCACATCCCCAATAGGGGGCGTGCAGGAGGCAGCTGATGGATGTTTCTCTCTCATCAATGTTTCTAACACTCTCCCTTCCTCTCTGTAAAAAATCAGTAAAATATATATTTTTTAAAAAATGTTCCCAAATAATTAACTAGGGTTTCTCCACTATTTACACGGGGGAGGGGGAGCAGATCACCTCTGGGGAGCTGTCTGGGCATTATGGGGGGTTGAGAATGGTCCCTGGCCCCACATACTCCATACCAGGGGCATCCCCATCAGTCCTGCTGACCTTCACAATGTCCCCAGACAGTGTCCCCTGGGGCAACAACCACCCGGTGAGAACTCTGCCTCAGAGGGAACAGTGAACCCTTCTGCGTCCCAGGAGGGCGCATGGCTCTGTGGCCCCACCACTGTCTCCTGTGCTTTTCTGTCCCCAGGAGGGGGGCTCACACCAGCACCTGGACATGCTGGCCACCGTCCTCTCAGGCCAGAGGGGCCTGTGGGGGAGGCACGGAGAGCGGTGTGTGTGCCCCTCTGAGCTGTGCCCTGCTGGCCCTTGTCCATGGGACCCGGGCATGGGGTGGGGCAGGAGATAGTTTCTCACACTCGCAGGGGTGTTGGAACCCTGAGCCCGATGCTCCCTGTCCCCCTGGAGTGTGGTTTGACCCCAACTCCCTGCAGCCCCAGGTTGAAAGGAGGAAGTAAGGACACCCAGTCCACGTGTGGGGCAACCCCAACGGCCTCCAGGTCTCGGGCTATAAGAGGGGTTGGGGAGGCAAGGGAGCCCCCACCCAACCATGACCCAGAGCCACCGACCCTCCCAGCCTGCCCTGGCCCTTGTCTTGCTGGCCACGCTGCTGGGTGGTGAGTGGGGCCACATGTTGTCCATCCATCTGCCCAGGCCTTGCTGATTCTGGGGAATATCCACCCACAACAGCCAGTCCAGCACCCTCCCCACACAGATGGGGAGACTGAGGCAGGCCCAGGGCAGGACCCATTTGCTGCCTGGAATGAATGCCTCCAGGGGAGGGGGCAGCTCTGGGACATGGGACTCGGTGTCTGCCCAGTGCTTCCCTCCCAGGGAGGTGGGTGGGGACACACGCAGCAGGGAGAGTGACAGCCGCCCGATGCCCCTCGTTCTCAGGTGCAGCACGGGCTTCGGAGATTGTGGGCGGGCGGGCAGCTCAGCCCCACTCTCGGC
>NW_005871431.1:708475-718339 GCF_000147115.1 Myotis lucifugus | reverse complement strand
CCCTGGGTCTGATGGGGGAGGTGGCCCTGCCCTGGGTCTGATGGGGGAGGCCCAGTCCTGCCCTGGGTCTGATGGGGGAGGTGGCCCTGTCCTGGGTCTGATGGGGGAGGTGGCCCAGCCCTGGGTCTGATGAGGGAGGTGGCCCAGCCCTGGGTCTGATGGGGGAGGCCCAGCCCTGGGTCTGATGGGGGAGGTGATCCTGTCCTGGGTCTGATGGGGGAGGTGGCCCAGTCCTGGGTCTGATGGGGGAGGTGGCCCAGCCCTGGGTCTGATGGGGGAGATGGCCCAGCCCTGGGTCTGATGGGGGAGGCCCAGCCCTGGGTCTGATGGGGGAGGTGGCCCTGCCCTGGGTCTGATGGGGGAGGTGGCCCTGCCCTGGGTCTGAGGGAGGCTGTAACTGAGGGAGCTGCATCTGGTGCTCAGGGTGCCCATGGAGTAAGGAAATGGGTGGATGGGGGGAGCAAACAATAAGCACCCTGACCTCTCAGGCCCATGGCCCTGGTGAAGGTGGTGCTTGGGGCCCACAACCTGCGGAACGCCGAGCCCAGCCAACAGAAGTTCTCCGTCACTCGCCAGTTTTCCAACAACTATGACCCAGAGCTGAAGCACAATGACATTCTCCTACTGCAGGTGGGTGGGCGGAGCCCGCAGGACCGGTAATTACCCCTTCATTCACCTTTAGCAAAAACGTATTGAGCACCTACTGTATGCCAGGCCCCTGCCAGTGCTGGGACATAGCCTGGTACACAGTAGGCCTGGTAAGGAGAGGGCCATTCAGACAATAGCCCCACAAATGGCTGCCCCACCTGCCTTTGACCTGGCCGTGCCCCTTGCCCGGCACCCATCCACCCAACATCCTCACCCCCAACCTCACCTTCTCAGCGAGAGCTCCCCTCACCCTAGTGGAAAGACAGCCACCCCTCCCCTGATGCACGGTTCACCATCTCGCCATTTCCCTCGACAATGCATCTGTCATTCTCCTGGCCTCTCCCACTCCCTGAAAGGTCAGCTCCCTGAGGGTTTAGTGGAGGACTAAGCATACAGTTGGCACTCAATGAGGGCTTTGTGAGTGGATGAAAACCACAGTGACAAATGCTGCCAAAGGGAGGCCCATGGTGTCAGAGAATGTAAAACAGCCCTGCTGGGGTTTGGAGGATCAATCAGAACAGGCTCCCTGGAGGAGGTGACCCTGAGGTAGAACCTGAGAGTGAGTGGGAGGGGGCCCAGAGGAGGCACTTTGGGGTGGTCAGGACGTGAGTGGATGTGAGAGGGGGGTGGCTATGGGGCCTGGAGACAGGATCTCACTGCCCACCTCCTCTCACTCTGCCCCAGCTGGACCGCCCTGCCAACCTCACCGCCCAGGTCACAGTGGCGCAGCTCCCGGAGCAGGACCAGCTGCTGCCCCACGGCACCCAGTGCCTGGCCATGGGCTGGGGCCGCCTGGGCACCATGGAACCATTGCCCCAGGTCCTTCAGGAGCTGAATGTCACCGTGGTCACCTTCCTGTGTCGGCCAGAGAACGTGTGCACCTTCGTTCCCCGGCGCAAAGCTGGCATCTGCTTTGTACGTACCTGCCCGGCTGCCAGCGCCCTGGGCCGCTTTGGATGGCAGAGAGGGCTCCAGGAGCTGCCCACAGGAGGGAGGGCGCGGGTGGCAGCAGTTCAAACCCACCTCCTCCCCACCGAGCAGCTGCAGGCTGTGCCTTGGTCTCCTGTCGGGAAGAGGGGCTCACCCATCGTGAGGGCTCAGCAAGGGATGGAGAACAGCCTCGGCTCCCACAGGCACCCAGGGGTGCTCATGTCGCACCCGGTGGCCTCGGTGGGTCTAGGGATTCTCCCACTCCGGGGCCCCCTCTCGGAGCCGCCCAGCTCACTCCAGGGGTCCAGGGATATAGCAGGGGCCGTAAATGCCCCCCGCCCCCCAGTGGCCCATCTCCCTCTGTCGCCCACGTGCCTTAAAGAGAATTCCGTACTGGAAACACGTTACCGCTAACTGGCATTGGGCTGCCACCAGCTTCACTTTGCCCGACGCGGCCACATCCGGGGTGATGACCAGCCTGTCCCCGCCCTTCCCAGGGGGACTCTGGCGGCCCCTTGATCTGCGACGGCGTCCTCCAGGCCGTGGACTCCTTCCTCGTTCGGGAGTGTGCCAACCGCCAGTACCCGGACTTCTACGCTCGAGTTGCCCTCTATGTGGACTGGATTCAGTCTGTGCTGAGAAGTGTGGGGGGTGAGGGCAGCCCCTGAGCCCCTTCCCCCAGGCCCCCCCACGGGCTGAGGCCAGAGAACAAGCCCTAATGGGGGGAAGGGAGCCGGTGCCCGGCCTCACGGTGACGTCAATAAAAACTGAAACCCTCCTCTGGCTCCTGTCTGTCCTTCCCGCGTGGGGAGAGTGGCCCACGGTCCCCGGCATCCAAATCTCCAGACCCCAGGCTTTGGAGGGGGGTTTGGAGCAGAAGCCTCGAGCCAGTGTGGGGCCCGGGTCACAGTGGGTCCCCTCCCCCAGCGCCCATAGACGTGGGTGGAATCCAGCCCCACCCGTGCGGCCCCCGCAAGCCGCTGCCCATCTCTGCGTCTCCGTTTCCTCGTCTGGAAGAGGGAGCCACCGCAGACATTTCCCACACAGACCAAGAGCCGCCCCCTCACCCTCAGGGATGGGGCGTCGTGTGGGCTCTGTGTCTCCAGCTCGGGGGCTGCCGGAGGACCGGGCTGTCATAACACGAGTGCTGCCCAGCGACGAGGCTCAGTGGCTGAGCGTCACCTATGAACCATGAGGACATGGTTCCACTCCCTCCCGGTCAGGGCACATGCCCAGGTTGCGGGCTCTATCCCCGGGGCGGGGGGGGGGGGCGTGCAGGAGGCAGCCGATTAATGATTCTCTCTCATCATGGATGTTTCTATGTCTCTCTCCCTCTCCCTTCCTCTTGAAGTCAATACAAATGTATTTAAAAAATAATAATAACATGGAGTGCCCAGGCCTGTGGGGCTCCTGACTCAGCCGGGGGCTGGCCGAATGGCTGTTAGGGAGGCTTCCTGGAGAAGGCAGCTGTGCCTGAGCAGGAGCATGAAGAGAAAAGCACCCCCCACCCCCAGGGAGGCTCATCAAGTGCAGAGGAACAGGAAGGGTTCGGTGTGGCTGGAATGGAGACGGCCAAGGGGCTGGGGAAGGAGAGTTCAGGCATGTGGTGGGGCTGGAGCATGCAGGGCCACAGACAAGAATGGGGGGGAGTGGGGGCTAGAGACCAGCCCTGAGGACAGGAAGAGGTAGAGATCATTGGCCAGCAGGCAAGTAGCCATGGGAATGAGGCTCAGAGAGAGGCCCAACCTGCTCACAGGACAAACAGACCTGGAAGGAAGCTCTTTCCTTATTGCTTTCTTCTCCCACCGCCTGGTGTCAGCATACAATTCAATAAGAGTGAGAACTCCCGGCCTGCCCCTTCTGCAACTCTGTTACACCTTAGCCCAGGGTAAGTGCGAGGACTGGTCTATGGCAGCAGCGCCCGGAGCACATCTGTGCTAAGACGGGGGACATAGCTGAATCCTGGGAAATGCACGCTGAGCGGCAGGGCGGTGCTGGGGGTTCCCTGCACTTCCCAGGGGCTCAAGGCAGGGAAGTGGTTTCTATAAAAACCCCACAGCGCTGGGGGTGAAAGAGGTTTGCTAGAGCAGCGGTTCTCAACCTGTGGGTCGTGACCCCTTTGGGGTCGAACGACCCTTTCACAGGGGTCGCCTAAGACCGTCGGAAAACACATATATAATTACATATTGTTTTGTGATTAATCACTATGCTTTAATTATGTTCAGTTTGTAACAATGAAAATACATCCTGCATATCAGATATTTACATTACGATTCATAACAGTAGCAAAATTACAGTTGTGAAGTAGCAACGAAAATAATTTTATGGTTGGGGGTCACCACAACATGAACTGTATTAAAGGGTCGCGGCATTAGGAAGGTTGAGAACCACTGTGCTAGAGCAAGGGTCCTCAAACTACGGCCCGCGGGCCACATGCGGCCCGCCGAAAACATTTATCCGGCCCGCCGGGTGTTTTTGCCACCGCTGTGTGCATAGGAATTTGTTCATAGTTTTTTTTTAAACTATAGTCCAGCCCTCCAACGGTCTGAGGGACAGTGAACTGGCCCCCTGTTTAAAAAGTTGAGGACCCCTGTGCTAGAGGGAGTGTAGGGAACAGAAAGGCCCACAAAAATCCAACAAGAGATGTTTGCTAGTTTTTTGGGCTCGTGTGTGAAAGGTGGCTCAGGGAAGCTCTGCACCGCAAAGATCAAACCCAACACTGGGAGCTGAGGATCAGGGGTCGGGGACCCTGGGGTAGATTCAGGAAATGAGGAGCTCATGAGAATAACAAGCAGGATGGTCAGGCCTGCAAATCGGGAGGCCTCAGGGAGCAAGGGGTTCCCCCACACACACCCCAGGGGTGTGTGGGTCTGTGCTGCTCGGGGCCACAGGCAGGGGGAGCCAGTCCCTGCAGCTCAGAGGTGCCCAGTCTCCAGCGGAGGGAGAGATGCTCGAATCACTGCAGGGTAACTCGGGTCCATAAAGTGCAGGTGTCTTATTTGGAAGACGCGTTACTCATTACGCAGGTGTGGCCAGTGTTACCACGACTCTGATTGCAAATGAGAAGCCAAGCAGTTTGCCTCCCAGCCTGGAGGTGGTTAATGGTTAACATCACTTTCTTATCTAAGAACTTGGCCAACGTTCATTCACTTCATCTTGGGATAATCCTATACAATGGAGTCTATTGTTATAACTTCCCTTTTACAGACAAGGAAACGGGCACAGACAGTTAAGTCAGTGGGTTAAGTCAGTGGGTTAAGTCAGTGTCCTCAAGTTATGTAGAAGGCAAGTGGCCAAGCAGGATAGGAACCCAGAGTGGAACCCAGAGGCTTGACCACTATGAGATGTGTGTACACAGTATACAGGTGATGCTCAATAAATGCAACTTTGATTAAATGGGGTCTCCCTGTCTGAGCCACAGCCTCCTCCCCCCACCCCCCCAAGACATGGCTTCCTCCACTCTCCCTCATCCCTGGACTGGAAACAGGGCTGTGTATACAGTAGGTGCTTACTAAATGCTCTGTGGCAAATTTAACACAATGGGGTGGGGACCCTGCCAAGCAGGTAGGAGGGCAGGTGACATGTATCCGATGAAGGGAGGGATGAGGGTGAGCACTGAGCGCCTGCTGTGTCCCAGGCTCTGGGAAAGCAGGGCCATCACCCTCAATGGTGAGAATATGGGGGTTCGTTTGCCTGTGGCACAAATGGAGAGGGAGGCCCAGGGACAAACAGGACTCCAGCCCTGGCTCCGGGTGTCCTCCATGCCCCCACCCACTTGTTCCTGCGATGGATCCGTTGGTTGCCCCCCGTGAACCCTGCTCCTGGTCAGGAGAACGTTGCTTCTTGCGACAGCTTGGCTACAGCCGTTGGAGCTGGAGCATCTGGGGGAGGTGGGAAGAGGAACAGGGCCAGGGGGTGGGGGCTGGGCCCTGGGGGCCCTTCTCCACTGTTTGGCCTGAGTTCTTCCACAGCCCCAGACAGAAGCTCTCAAGCTTCAATGGACATCCATGGTCCAGCCCCCTGGCCCGGTCAGGGTTCCTTTCCCGGGCCGGAGAGGGGGTCTGTGAAACCCCAGGAGGTGGGGGGTCGGGGGGCGGGGGATTCTTCCCCAGAACCTCTGCTGGTGACCTGAGACTAAGAGGGCCCCGGGGGGGAAGGAGTTCCCCATTGTGAGCGATCGCCAAAGGGAGGTTGGAAGGCCAGGCCAGGAGAGGGAGACCCCAGACTCAGGGAGGCGGGCAGCAAATCCTCATCCAGCTGCGAATTGTGGGGGCCTGAGTTCAAACCCCAGCTGCTCACCATGTCACTGGGTAGCCACTCACGGGGGAGGCCTCGTTGTGCACCAGCTTCCTCATCTCAGATGGGAACCGAGCAGCCCCCCGTCGCCCCTGTGAAACGCCAGGACCGAGCTGGGTGCCCCGGCCCGATTGTGGTGCTCTGGGGAGACCGAGGCATGCGCGGCAGCCGCCACTCTGGGCCCAGGGTGGCCAGATTTGGCAAAAATACAGGACACCCAGTTACATTCGAATGTCAGGTAAATAATGGCTAACTTTCTAGATAAGTACAATATTTGGAACATAGTTATGCTAAATAAATTGTTTTCTTTAAAAAAAAACACTCAGCGGGGGCTGGGAATCTGCACAGGAACCGGCTGGTGAAGCCCAGCACCGCACTGCAGGGGCGCCCAGGCCCTGCGCCCCACCCAGGCCCAGCAGCAGAGGGGCTCGGGGTCCTCTTGCTTGTCACGGGGCTCCAGAGTGGACCAAGGAGAGTTCTGTGGCCCTGGAAAGAATGGCGCCCTCGTGTCCGTCTTAAACGGGGCCTCGTCAGGAAGCAGTCTGGGAGTGCCCGGTCATGGCCACCTCGTGAGGATGTGTGGCAGGCGGCTCTCAGGCAAAACGCGGAGTCTGGACCATCCGTGTGGCCGCTGTGCGGAGGGGGCGACAGCTCCCAACTAGAACGGAGCTGCTCTCCGCACACTCCCTGCGCAGTGTGAGGAGGGCGGCAGTCCACGTGTGCGCGGTGGGTTGAAAGAGAAGGGACGGTTTTGCTCGCTCCGTGTGTCCTGGGGCTGCTCAGGCTGAACAGTAGGTGGCCGCTGTTTTCAAGGAACCAACCCCACGTGGCTGGTTTGGTCAGAGCTTGTTGCATCCCTGGCAGTGAGTGCCTCGGTCTGGAAAGTTAACGTGTCTCCTAACACCCACAGCTGGGACATTCTCTCTGCAATTATGAATTGTGTTGGTTTCACATTAAAAGAGAATGTCTCATCATTAGAGTTTGCCGGTGTTGGATTGTTCCCACTGTGAGGTTCTTAAACTTTTTTTGCTTCATAATTAATATTAAAGCAGTTCATGTTAGAGATCCTTTCAATATGAAAGGTTTGTAATGGAGGCATAGCATTTTATTGTTTATAAAAATCATCTATGCAGAAAAAAAAAACACTCGTAGACACAGACATCAGTATGGTGGTTACCAGAGGGAAGGGGGTTCGAGCGAAGTAAAGGGGTCAAATATTTGGTGACAGAAGATTTGACTTTGGGTGGTGGGCACACAAGGCAACATACAGATGATGTATCAGCACTGTACGCTTGAAACTTACATAATTTTATTAAGCGATTTCACCCCAATACATTTAGTTAAAAAGAAAAAAGAATTTTTTTAAATCTGACTTTCAAATTTGTGCCCTGAATTTTATCTGGAGCCAACCCAGGCCCCTGGCACCCATCCCCCCTGTTCTTGCCATCATCACCCTCATCCATTCCTGGGGGTGGAGAAAGGAAGTGGGGACACCTGGCCCTGCGGTGGGGCAATGCAACGGCCCCCGGGCTTTGGGCTATAAGAGGGCCCGGTGGGTGCAGGGGGCAGAGACACTGAAGCCCCCGCTCAACCATGACCCAAAGCTGCAGACCCTCCGGCCCGGCCCTGGCCTCCATCCTGCTGACCGTGCTGCTGGGTGGTGAGTGGAGCCACACGTCTGTCCATCCATCTGTCCCTGGGCATCCATTCCTGCTTCTCCACTTATGCCCTTGACTTAAGTGGTCCCCTTCTCCTCACGGGAAGGGGTGGCTGGGATGAGGAGACCCATTTCCAGAGGAGGAGACTGAGGTTCAGAGTGGTGAGGGGCCCAGGGAATCCAGGGGGGGCGGGTCAGTGGGCAGGCTCTGGGGACTCCAAAGCCAAATGAAGCTCAGATCTAGCTGTGCCCTGGCAGGAGGTGGTGGCAGGCCCCTCTTTCCTCTCCGTACCCCCGTTTCCTCATCTGGCAACAAGCACGAAAGAGTCCTGACCCGGAGGTTCTGGGTGGGAGTTCAAGGGCCAGCTGTCCCAGTGAGAGTAGAGGATCCTCATGACACTCACCACCACGCTCCCCCTGACTGTCTCCAGGCCCCGTGCTGGCCTCCGAGATCGTGGGTGGCCGGAAGGCCCAGCCCCACGCATGGCCCTTCATGGTGTCCCCTGCAGCGGCGTGGAGGCCCACTTCTGTGGCGGTACCCTGGTGGCCCCGAACTTTGTCATGTCGGCCGCGCACTGTGTGAATGGCATGTGAGTGACTCCCAGGCATACCTTCCCTCTTCCCTCCATTCCCACATCTGTCAAAGCGAGTCGGGGTGGAGGGGGTGGGGAGTGAGACCAGGGTCTGGGCCCCTCCAGGGCGCCCCCATTAATGCACCTTCTTCACCAGGCCGAAGTGCCGGCATTCAGCCCAGGAGCCCAGAGATCTGTCCTGGGCGGTGAGGCCACCCGTGGGCCTGGGCCTGGGCTCGGCTGAGCTCTGGGGTCTCTCTCCCACCCCCAAACCCAAGAGCTACCTCGAATCACCTCCTGCACCCACTTTACTGCAGAAACTTCCAGACAGTGCAGGTGGTGCTGGGGGCGCACAACCTGGGCCGGCGTGAGCCCACCAGGCAGCTGTTCAGCGTCCAGCAAGTCTTTGAAAACGGCTTCGATGCCCAGCGGCTGCTGAACGACATCGTGCTTCTGCAGGTGGGAGGCCGGCCGGGCGGCCAAGGGGTGCCTGGGGCGGGGAAGGGATGCCCACGCGGGTGTAAAGGCCCGGGGCCTGGGGCCTGCAGCATGGGGAGGGCACAGAAGGGGCGATAGACCGGGGGTCCCACCTGGCTCTAACGGGGCAGGTCATCTCTGTGCCTCCGTCTCCACCTGTGTGACCTGGGAAAGAAGCCCCACCTGGCAGGGTTGTTGAGCGCGTGAACAAGAGGATGCAGAGTGCTGGGAGCAGTTGTCCATCGACAGGCTGCTGTGATGATTCGTGCCCTGTGGCCGAGGGCAGGGACAGTCCCTGTCTTTGTGAACTGGGGCAAAGTTCCCCACATTCAGACTGGGGGAGGCTGGAGGGAGAAACCGTCCCTCCCCCACGGCTGGCAGAGCTATGATTACTCTCTGTCGTGCTCCAGAACAAGGGTTTTGTTGTCGTTGGTGTTGCCCACAGTTTGGTACCTACTGTTCACTGCACTCAAGACATGTTCAAGTTCACCCTGAGCCACTGTGGTTGTGTCTCCTTCACAAATAGGGAAACGGACGCTCAGGGTGGGGAGCATCAGGCAGGGTGGCCACGCTGCTCCATAAAATCCCAGAACTATCCTGGGGCCTCCGCTGGGGAAACAGGCCCAGGACGGGGAGAGTCGGCACCCGCTGCCCCACGTGACTCTGTGATGCTCTGTCCTGCCCACTGCAGCTCAACGGGTCAGCCACCATCAACGCCAACGTGCAGGTGGCCAGCCTGCCTGAGCAGGACCAAGGTGTGGGTAACGGGGTACGGTGCCTGGCCATGGGATGGGGTCGGCTGGGCACAAACCAGCCACCACCCAGAGTCCTCCAGCAGCTCAACGTGACCGTGGTGACAGCCCTCTGCCGCCCCACAAACGTGTGCACCCTGGTGCCGCGGCGCCGCGCGGGCATCTGCTTTGTGAGTACCTGCCACCCCCTCTCAGCTCCCACCCCACTCCTCCCCGGGCCTCAGCCACCAGGACTGCAAGCCAGATGCCAGGAGGACCTCCCAACCCCGAAGGGAGGCAGGTGGGGGGCCCTGAAAGCCTAGCCCCCTAACCTCACCTGGCCCCGCACAGGGGGACTCCGGCGGGCCCCTGGTCTGCAACGGGCTGATCCACGGGATCGACTCCTTCATCAGAGGAAGCTGCGGCTCCGGCTTCTTCCCAGATGCCTTTGCCCCCGTCGCGCGGTACGCAAACTGGATCACTCATCATCGCAGCACAGTGACGCCTCTCTCACTCAGGGACCTGCAGTAGAGCCACTAGCAAGGGCTGCCCC
>NW_005871431.1:676578-708230 GCF_000147115.1 Myotis lucifugus | reverse complement strand
TCTCAACCTGTGGGTTGCGACCCCCTTTGGGGGCGAACGACCCTTTCACAGGGGTCGCCTAAGACCATCAGAAAACACATATATAATTACATACTGTTTTTGTGATTAATCACTATGCTTTAATTATGTTCAATTTGTAACAATGAAATTGGGGGTCACCACAACGTGAGGAACTGTATTAAAGGGTCGCGGCATTAGGAAGGTTGAGAACCACTGCCTCAGAGGAAAGGTAGGGGAGGGTGGGGGTCAGGGGGAGAGATCAACCAAAGGACTTATATGCAAGCATATAGGCCTAACCAATGGACACAGACAACAGGGGGGTGAGGGCATGAGTGGGGGGATGGAGGGTAATGTGGGGATAAGGACACATGTGCAATAACTTAATCAATAAAGAAAGAAAAAGTAATCAGGAGAGTGTTTGGGGCATCTCAGAAGTATGCTGCCACCAGGTGGCAGCAAAACCAGGGCATTGGGGTCAGAAGTTCCTTCTCCTCCTGGCACAAAAGGATGCCACTTGCCATTTCTGGTTTCCCCCCTATAAAACGCATTCACACATGATTAAGTTAGAGTTACAAGTGGCCATGACACAAGTCGCTGTAGCAGGTGTTTGCTGAGTGCTCACTGGGTGCAGGAATCAACCTCAGTCTTTGCAAGTGTTGGCTCATCTCCGGCCCCTGAGGCGGGTCCCATCAGTGCCATGTGTTACAGAGAAGAAGCGGAGGTGCAGAGAGGCAAAGCCCTTCTCAGGAGCCTGAGTTCGAGTCCCAGCTCTGACTTTGGGCAACTTGGCAGCTGCCTCTGAACCTCTGCTTCCCTGTGGGGAGGAGTGAGTGCTGTCTGGGAAGGGTGCAGCCAGGGACTGGGTCTCACTGGTGACAGAGACAAGCCCTCCCCCAACTCCCCAGCCCTTCGCTCTGACAAGTGGGGAGGCGCAGAGCAGAAGATTCCCCAGGCACCCCCCAGCCTCGGTGGGAGTTGCTGCCCTGGGGGGTGGGGGGACATGACTGACTTGTACCCTCTTTCGTCTTCCTGGTTCCATGAGGAGCCCTCTGGGGCCACGGGTGGGGACCACAACAGGCATGGCCTCTGCCATCATGCAGCCTAGAGTCTGATGATGGGGGCGGAGATAGTCACCCAAGCAAACAAATACATGAACGGAGTGACAATAGGTAACACCCCAACACACACACACACACACACACACACACACACACACACACACCATTAGTTTGGGATAAATCTTTCCCTCTCTGTCCCCTGGTCCCAAACGCCCTCCCTCTGGAGCTCAGCCCCCTGGGTTCCCCTCGGGGCCTCTGCCTTGGCTGTTTCTCTGCCTGCTCTTCCTGCAGGTGCTCCCCTTACCCAGCCGCCCCCAGGTGCCAGCTGCTCAGGAAGGTGCCTAGCTGCCCTGCTTTTCCCACTTAATGCTATACCCAGGGGGCCTTCCCTTGTCCACACGACATCTGGAGATGATCAGGGTTGTTTATGGAACCACACCATCTTCCTAGGTCATTTCCAAATTTTGTTGCAATTTTGAACATTCTTACATAATCCGGACTCCCATCTCCTCATGGGCATTCATTCAGAACTTCTGATTTTAATAAGGAAACTGTTAGGATCTAACAGATCACATTTGTTATTTTCTATTCTTTTGTACACGTATGAAATAATCTGCTGTGAGGAGATAAAAAAAAAAAAGGAGGGGAAAGTATTGTGCACTGTTCCCACTGGGGATATTCAAGGTCTGCCCCACCCCTCTGGTCCCAGCACCTGCTGCCACCTTTCTTCTCTTCAGAACCTGGGAGGGGGCCTGTGATCCTGTGATCCAAGCTCAGCCAATCAGAGGCAGCCTGCGGACACTGGTGTCATGGGGAATTGGAGCAGGAGCCCACTGAGCCACTGGGCTGAGTCTGGGGTTCCTGGGGCCACAACAGGGGAGCCTGGTGAGGAGAGAAGCCATCCAGGAGGAAGGGGGAAACTAGCGGCAAAGACCTGACATTGTTCAAGGCGCCTGGGTCACGCCAAACCTGAAGGCAGACCTGAACTTCCCATTAAAATTTCCTTGTTGAAGGCACGCTCTTTCCAGCTGCCCCTACACAGAACCTTTCCAACATTCCACTGGTTGGGGTGTCAGGACCCAGAGGCACAGCAATGGCGACAAGGTGTAGGGTGACCCTATTCCCTCCCCCACCCAATTTCCCCTCCAAGTTGGAGAAGGAAGACAAAAGGAGGGAGGTGCAGGGGAAAAAAAGAAAAGAAAAACACGAGGAAGTGGGTTGTTTACACGCTGTGGCCTCCAGCGGCTGTTGTGAAACTTGAGGGCTGGAAGGACACTGTGGGAGACTTGGCTGGGGGGCTCGAGGGGCTCCATCCCTCGGCTCTGCTCCTGCATCCCGAGGGGTTGCTCCCCACACCAGGGTCAGCTCTGGGCTAGGTACCCAGAGGCAGGAGGCAGACCTCAGGGTGCAAAGTCCAGCCGAAGATAACCTCAGCGCGAGGTGGGCGGAAGCAGACTGGCGGGCTCCCCTTGACCCAGCTGGGCCACTGCCATTGGGCAGATAGGGCCAGTGGGAGCCGCCCCGCCTCCCCCTCTCATAAGAGTGTCCCAGGGCCCCGCCTTGGTCAGTGTCGAGGCCACAGCAGCACCATGACAGACCTCTCCGTGCGCCTGGCGGCTCTGATCCTCCTAGGAGTGGCCCTGTGTGGTGAGAGTGGACCTGGGACTGGGCTGACAGCAGGGGGGCACCAGGCTGCGGGGTGGTCAGCCATGGGGCCCCCTCCATCAGGCAGAAAGGACTGTCCCCCAGCCCCACCAGATAGGCAGAAAGGGGGCAGCGCCCAGGTGAATGGAAGGCTCTGAAAGTCGGGGGATTCTCAAAACTTGGGTCTGAAATGCAAGCTTTCCCCGCAGTGAGCACGCGCAGCTCTGCAGTGAGAACCCGCAGCCCGCGTGTTCAGTGGCTGCCAGGAGTGTTGGTTTGGTCTACGCCACTTTTCTTATGTTTAAATCAAAACTGTTAGGCTCCGTGTATAGAATGGAATTTGCCCGGACCCTGCTGCTCCCTATTGTGCTGCTCCCTATTGTTCCCCCAGGCAGCTGAATTGATGACCCTGGGGTGGGGGCTCCAATGATGAAATTCCAGGTCTGAGGGGGGCTGGGGTGACCTGAGGGGGCCTCTGAGGGCTGGGCTGCCACACCCGTGGAGTCCTCACGCCCACCTGCCTGCACCCAGTGGCACAGCCCCGGGGCCGGATCCTGGGCGGCAGCGAGGCCAAGCCCCACGAGCGGCCCTACATGGCGTCGGTGCAGGTGAACGGCACGCACGTGTGCGGCGGCTTCCTGGTGGCTGAGCAGTGGGTGCTGAGCGCAGCGCACTGTCTGGAGGACGTGTGAGTGGTGGTGGTGGTGGGGGTGGGGTGGTGGCGGGGGCACGGAGCCGGGGATGTGACCGGGTGGGGGTGGGGACGTGGATCTGACATGGACCCCTGCCCCAGCTCCAGGCCCAATGAGACGGTGACGGTGCTCCTAGGCGCGCACTCCCTGTCGCAGCCTGAACTCTCCAAGCGCCGGTATAATGTGTCCCGAGCAGTGCCCCACCCGGGCAGCCGGCCGGAAACCATCGACCACGACCTCCTCCTGCTGCAGGTCGGCCAAGCCTGGCTGCACGCGACCCCCCACCCTGGTGCCCACCTCCCCCTGCCGGTCCCCACAGCGTCTAGCCACAGTCCCTCCTGCTGCATCCTCTCCCTGCAGCCCTGACACCCGCCTCCCCCCACCCGCAGCTGTCTGAGAACGCCACTCTGGGCCCCGCCGTGAAGCTCCTGCCCTGGCAGCACGAGGACCGCGAGGTGGCCGCTGGCACGCGCTGCGACGTGGCCGGCTGGGGCGTAGTGAGCCACACGGGCCGCCGGCCCGACCGCCTGCAGCACTTGCTCCTGCCCGTGATGGACCGAGCAACCTGCAACCTGCGCATATACCACGACGGCACAATCACTGAGCGCATGATGTGCGCCGAGAGCCACCGCCGGGACAGCTGCAAGGTGTGGGCGGGGCGGGGCCGGGTGGACCAGGGCCCGCTGAAGAGGGGCGACCCTGAGGGTGAGGGCAATAGGGCGGGGCCTCGGAAGGTGGGCCCCATAAGAGGGGTGGGGCTGGGAGAGGGCGGGGCATTGAAGTGTGGGGTTTGGAGGGCAGGGACTTAGTGGATGGGGGCCTGCAATGGTGGGTGGGGCCTGGGGAGATTGACACACGGGGGGCGGGGAGTCAGGTTTGGGCTGGAGGGAGGAGCGGGAATTGCAGGGGTCGAGCTCAGGCGTGACACTGGAGAGGGTGGGGACTCTTGGGGGGTTGAGGGGGGGGGATAAACACCCCCTCACGGCCCTTTCTCACCTAGGGTGACTCTGGGGGCCCTCTCGTGTGCAACGGCGTGGCCGAAGGCGTGGTCACCTCAGGATCCCGCGTGTGTGGCAACCGCAAGAAGCCGGGCATCTACACCCGGGTGGGGAGCTACGCGGCCTGGATCGATAGCGTTATGGATGGAAGCGCGGTCTCCGAAGGGGAACCTGAGGGGCAGGGGCAGGAGGAGCAATAAAGTCATTCACTCCTGCATCCCATCAGACTTTATTTTCATTTTTTTCTCTTTCTATTTTGTTTATTCATTCGTTTTAAGATCCCACATATACGTGAAACTATATGGTACTTGTCTTTCTCTGTCTGACTTGTTTAACTTAGCGTAATCCCCTCTCGGACTAGGTCCATCCACGCTGTTGCAAATAACAAGAGTTCATTCTTTCTCGTGGCTGAGTAATATTCCATTGTCTATGCATCACGTTTTCTTTATACGTTTGTCGATCGATGGACGCTTAGGTTGTTTCGTATTTGGCTATTGTAAATAATGCTGCAATGAACACAGGGATGTAAATGTCTTCAGCTAAATATCCAGAATGCGGGGCCATACGGCAGCCCTATTTTTAATGTGAGGAAATTCCATCCTGTTTTCTACAGTGGCTATATCAGTTTACAATCCCACCAACAGTGCCCGACGATTCCCTTTTCTCCACACCTCACCAACACTTGCTGTTTGTTGATTTATTATTATTTTTCTAAAATCCTGTTACAACCACTTTCTTGAATTGATTTTAGAGAGGTAGGAAGGGGGAGAGAGAGAGAAACATTAATGTGAGAGAAAAACATGGATTGATTGCCTCCCATATGCGCCCCTGGGAATCAAACCTGTGACCTTCGAGGGCATGGGGCAACTCTCCAACCAACTGAGCCACACTGGCCAGGGCATGTTTGTTGATTTATTGATGAGAGCCATTCTGACAGGTATGAGGTGGTGTCTCATTGTGTTGTTTGGTTTTTTTTAATCTTCACTCGAGGAGTGAGGATATTTTTCCACTGATTCTTTTATTTTTTATTTTTTTAAAAAATATTTCTATTGATTTCAGGGAGGAAGGGACAGGGAGAAAGAGATAGAAACATCAATGATGAGAGAGAATCACTGATCAGCTGCCCCCTGCACGCCCCTTGACTGGAATTGAACCTGGGACCCTTCAGTCCGCAGGCCAGCGCTCTATCCACCTAGACAAACCGGCCAGGGCTCCATTGATTCTTTTAGAGAGAGTGGAAGAGAGGAAGGTGGGGGTGGAGAAGGGGGGGAGAGAGAGAGAGAGAGAAACATCAATGTGAGAGAGACACACCTATTGGTTGCCTCCCACACTCACCCCAACTGGGGGAGGGGGGCAGGCAGAGATGGAACCTGCAACCCAGGTATGTGCCCTTGACTAGAAATAGAACCTGAGACCTTCCCTTGTGCAGGCCAACATTCTAACCATTGAACCACGCTGGCCAGGGCTCTTATTTTGGGTTTGATTCACATTGATGATTGGTGACGCTGAGCATCTTCATATGTCCGTTGGCCAACTGTATGTTCTTTCTGGAGAAATTATTATTCAGGTCTGCCAAATTTTTAATTGGATTGTTTGTTTTATGATGTTGAGTTATATGAGTTCTTTACATATTTTGAATATTAAAACCTTATCAGATAAATCATTTTCAAATATCTTCTTCCATTCAGTAAGTTGTCTTTGTTTGTTGTTGATGGTTTCCTTTGCTGTGCAAAACTTGTTTTTGTTTTGTTTTGTTTTGTTAATTCTCATCTGAGGATATTTTCCCATTGATTTTTAGAAAGTGTGGAAGTGAGAGGGAGAGACAGAGAGAAACATCGATGTGAGAGAGACACTTTGATTGGTTGCCTCCTACATGCACCCCGACCAGGGCTGGGGAACCTGCAACCATGGTACATGCCTTGACCAGAATTGAACCCTGGACCGTTCACTCCACGGGCCAACGTTCATTGAGCCAAACCTGCTAGGGCTGCAACACTTTTTAGCTTGATGTAGTACCGTGTTTATTTTTTCTTTTGTTTTTCTTACCTGGGGGAACATATCCAAAAAGATATTGATAAGAGTGATGTAGAAGAGTTTACTGCCTATGTCTTCTAGTTTTATGATTTGGGGTTGTACATTTTAGTCTTTAATCCATTTTTAATTTATTTTTGTGAGAAATCAGCTGATAGCCTTATGGGATTTCCTTTGTATGTAATTCTTTTTTTCCCTCTTGCTGCCTTGAAAATTGTCTCTTTATCTTTAACTTTTGCCATTTTAACTACAACATGTCTTGGTGGGGTCTCTTTGGATTCATCTTGTTTGGAACTCTCTGTGCTTCCTGCACCATGATATCTGCTTTCTTTCCCAGATTAGGAAAGTTTTCAGGCATTATTTCCTTTAAAAAATTATTAGAGAGAAATACATTGATTGTTGTTCCTCTTATTTATTATTCCTGCATTCATTGGCTGATTCTTGTATGTGCCCTGCAGACCAGAGATCGAACCCGCAACCTTGGCATATCCGGAAGACACTCTAACCATTTAAGCTACCTGGCCAGGGCCCAGCCATTATATCTTTAAGTAAAGTCTCTGTTGTTTTCTTTCTTTCTTCTCCTTTTGGGATCTCTATAATGTGAATGTTGGAGTGCTTGATGCTATCCCAGAAGTCCCTTAAATTATCCTTGTGTTTTTCAATTATTTTTTTCTTCTGTTCTGAATGGTTGTTTCCCACTAGTCTGTCTTCCAGGCCACTGAGCCATTCTTCTGTGTTAGCTAATCTGCTGTTAATTCCTGCTAATGTGGTTTTATGACCACCTGACGTTTGTAGGCAAATTAGCTATAATTTCACGCTGAAGTTGCTAGAGGGCCAGACCATTATAAATGTCTGAATAGCACAATGTACCTAAGTATTGTTGCTGATCAAGTTCATCCTATCATGTTGATGGCGTATCCCAATGGAGATGGCTTCTTCCAACAAGACAATGCGCCATGCCACGGTGCTCGTATTGTGCAGGAATGGTTTCAAGAACATGAGGGAGACTTTACCTTGCTTGGGTGGCCCCCACAATCACCAGATCTCAATCCAATTGAGCATTTGTGGGATGAAGTTAAAAGAGCCATCAGGCAGCTGGTTCCACAACCATCAAATCTCACAGAACTGGACAGTGCTATTCATCAGGCATGGTGTCAGATTCCTCGCATCACCTTTCAGCATCTCGTGGAGTCAATGCCAAGAAGAATCACCGCAGTACTGATGGCAAAAGGTGGCCCAACAAAGTACTGATGGGGTGGTCATAATAATCTGACCAGTCATAATAATCTGGCCACTCAGTGTGTATATATATAATTTATTTTTTTTGCAGAGAGGAAAGGAGAGGGATAGAGAGTAGGAACATTGATGAGAGAGAAACATCGATCAGCTGCCTCCTGCACACTCCCTACTGGGGATGTGCCCGCAACCAAGGTACATGCCCTTGACCAGAATCGAACCTGGAACCCTTCAGTCCGCAGGCCAACGCTCTATCCGCTGAGCCAAACCGGTTAGGGCAAGTTATTGTATTCTTTAGGTCTGCTTGGCTCTTTCTTATACTTTCTAATTCTTTGTTGAAGTTCTCCCTAAGTTCCTCTATTTTACTCAAGTTTGGAAAGCATCCTTATGACCACTCCTTTGAAATCTTTTTTTTAGTGGACTTATTATAATTTACAGTTTGTATATTGTTTTACATAGTCTCTATAAAATTGTGTGCTCTACCTTACCCTGTTTCATGAGCACTTTCCTATGAGTATTTCTAGTTAGTATTTTAATAATCATGTCACATTTCTTTGTGTCAGTGCATCATACTACTTAAACATCACTCTGTTCTGTTATATACTTGGTTCCTAAGAGGTTCTCAGTATGTATTTGTTGAAAGAATGCATGAATATCACAAACTTATATTCTGTGCATCTTTTCAATATTTCAAATTAAGGGGCAGAAACATTTTCCTCCTACTCTTCTAGGCTCTTTGGCTGGTCTAATCAAATTGGCATAAGACAGGTTAACAGGAGAAAACCAAATTTAATTATGTACTATGGAGGGGGGAAAGGGGGTCCTATGGAAAGTAACCTCATAGGGTGGCCTGATTATAAATTCCTAAGTGGGCAGGTCATGGTGAGTAGTAGACAAGCCTATAACTTCCTCTTCTTTTCTCCTTCTTTTTCTCCTTCTTCTCCTCCTCCTCCTCCTCCTCCTCCTCCACCACCACCACCTCCTCCTCCTCCTTCATCATCATCTTAATCCGTCTCCTTCTCCTTCTCCTTCTCTTCTCCTTCTCCTGCTGCGTCTGCGTGTCCTTCTCCTTCTCCTTCTCCTTCTCCTTCTCCTTCTCCTTCTCTTCTCCTTCTCCTTTGCTTCTTCTTTTCTTCTCTTCTCTTTTCTCTCCTTCTCGTTCCTCTCTGTGATCTCTTCTCTCTCTCTCCTCTCTCTACTGGGAGAGCGCATTTACTGAATTGTTTCTTTTTAAGTAAAAAAATATATATATGCACGTGGTTTAAAAAATTCCCTAAGCAACATAGAAGGTAGAAAGTGAAAAGCCTTCCTTTCATTCCAGTCCTCCCTCTATAACTTCTTTAGTGAAAGGTTTTAAGCCAGCCCTGTCCATCTAGGGCAGCGGTTCTCAACCTGTGGGTCGCGACCCCTTTGGCGGTCAAACGACCCTTTCACAGGGGTCGCCTAAGACCATCCTGCATATCAGATATTTACATTACGATTCATAACAGTAGCAACATTACAGTTATGAAGTAGCAACGAAAATAATTTTATGGTTGGGTCACAACATGAGGAACTGTATTTAAAGGACCAGAAGGTTGAGAACCACTGCCTAGGCCAGTGATGGCGAACCTATGACACGCGTGTCAGAGGTGACACGCGAACTCATTTTTTTGGTTGATTTTTCTTTGTTAAATGGCATTTAAATATATAAAATACATATCAAAAATATAAATCTTTGTTTTACTATGGTTGCAAAGATAAAAAAATTTCTATATGTGACACGACACCAGAGTTAAGTTAGGGTTTTTCAAAATGCTGACACGCCGAGCTCAAAAGGTTCGCCATCACTGCGCTAGGGCATCTCCTTTGAATTCCTTATCGGGCAAATTATTAAATTATTTACCTTTTTCTGGAGATTTTTCTTGTTCCTTCAGTTTAGAGATATTCTGTCATTTATTTTGTTTGCTTTCTATGTGATTTTTAAAAAATATCAATTAGACAAAGTAGCTGTCTCTCCCAGTCTCGATAAAGTGGCCTGATGGAGAAGCGGCCGCTGTTTGGTCAGCATGCGCCGCTGGTTTTGGGAAGCTGGTGGGAGCCAAAGGTGTGGGCACTGGCCACTGAGCTGGAGTGGCCCGGGTAGGCAGGCCAGGTGAGTGTGGTGAGGCCCTGTTCATCCTGCTTGCTTGCTTTGTTCGAAGGCGACCTTGCAGGCAGACCAAAGTCCGCGGATAGAGCTTCTGCGGCCTTCTAGAGGCAGAGGGATGTAAACAATGACACTCATGGCCCCGCTGACCCCGCCATCTGGGAGAGTTCCTGCAGTTCACTCTCCAATCTTCTCTGTACGTTCTCTCTCTCCTTTGTCGTTTAGAAAGTGGTCTGGCATAGAAGCGACCACTGTGTAGGTGTTACCTGTGGGTTTTGCAGTTTAGGAAGTTGGTTGGAGCTGGGCAGGCATTACAACACCTGGGGCTCCGGCCTGTGGACCTGAGTGACTCCCTGGCAGGGAGGCTAGGTGTGCAGGTGCCACCAGCCCCGTTGTCCCTTTGTTCAGAGGCAGAAGGCTCCAGGCAGTGTAGCTGGGAGCCTCCTGTGCTGACCTTGCAGGCCAAATCCCCTGAATAGAGCTCCTGCCGCCCCATGGTTCTTCGGCCTCTGATTAGGTGAGTTCAGCTGCTCCCTTGCTGCTGCCATTAGAGCACACACTGCAGGACACAGACAAGCCAGACCCAGGGGTGGCGGAATCCGCAAATAAAAGTACCTGCACCAGTAATGCGGTGCCAGGAGGTGACAGGAGGGCTGAAAGGTGGTGAACCTGGTTGGGGGGACCTTGTGGTGAAGGGGAAAAGTGGGGAGATCGGACACCATTCATGAGGGGCTGGTTGCCAGGCACCTCTCCATGCCTTGGCCACACGGTGGCGCCCTTACCCCTCCCTACCAATAGACAGGAAGCCTGTCCCCTTGGTCTGGCTAGTGTCCAGCTCTCCTTTTGCTTCCCAAATGGACTGTGAGGGCCTATGTGTGCAAGCCCCTGCTCTGGGCTGAGATCTAGGTATACAGAGACTCTAAAGTCGTGCTTTATGGCCATGTCGCAAATTGGAAAATAGGCTGGGAGAGTTCACGTGGTCACACAGAAGCTACTGGGCAAAGTCTGAATTCGAACCCAGAGCCACGGCCCCTGTGTTCACTGTCATTCCCTGGGCTGAGAGGGTCATAGAAAGAGATTGATGGGTGTCCCTGAGCAGCCACACAGCTCTGCCCTGCTCCCACCCCCTTCACTGCCCTCCTTCTGGGCAATGACAGGGAGGTGACAGAGGGCAGAACCCAGGCCCCCAGGCCCTGTGCCCCTTCTCCTGCCTGGATGTGGGGCCATTAAAGCCCCACTAGTTAAGCCTAGTCCCCAAGGGCATTCATGACTTCCCTTTTGTTGAAAAAGAGAAGGAGGGTCTAAAAGGTGAAGATGGGTGCCCCACTGGGGATGGGCAGTTGGGATTGGGACCTGTGGGAGGGTTTTGTTTTTGTACATGGAGCATTAATTTATGCACAAGAGTTTATTGAGCTCATCCCGTGTGCCTGGCCCTGGGCTGGGCGCTGTGGACACAGCTGACTCCCAGTCCTGCTCATACGAGCCGGTCATGTGTTCTGCTGCCTGGGATCTGACTGATCAGGCTTTCCTATGACGGTGTGAGGTCCTCCTCAGCACGCTCATGAGTTTCGTAAGGAGTTGTGCACATCTGATAAAGGGAACGAGAGACGTCACTGCTGGTCATCTGCACCCAAGGCTGTCACTCAATAGGCATTTCCTGAATGAAGTGATGATGCCAGGGAGTGGCTTGGAAATGGGGAGGGAGGAGGATGACTAGATTTAGCAAATGAAAACACAGGCTGGCTAGTTACATGGGACTTTCAGAAACCAAATACATTTCATATTTTATCTGTCCCAGGTGACACTTGGGACAGACTTACACCAAGAAAGTATTCAGCCCTAACCGGTTTGGCTCAGTGGATAGAGTGTCAGCCTGCGGACTGAAAGGTCCCAGGTTCGATTCTGGCCAAGGGCATGTACTTTGGTTGCGGGCACATCCCCAGTAGGAGGTGTGCAAGAGGCAGCTGATCAATGTTTCTAACTCTCTATCCCTCTCTCTTCCTTTCTGTAAAAAATCAATAAAATATTTTTTTTTTAAAAGAAAGTATTCACTGTTCATCTGAAATTCACATTTACTGGGCAACCTGCCTTTTATCTGACAACACTGGTGGAGGTTACAGATGGACTGTTCCCTGTCCAGGGGCTGATGACTGATGAAGCTGGGCCAGGCTTCCTCCACCTGGAAGGGGGATGGGGAGAGGCGAAAGGGGGTGCAGCCTTGGGGGGGTCACAGGAGGTTCACCCCCATCCTGAGGTCAATGGGAGCCACAGGTTCCGGAGATGTTTGGGAGGAGGAGGTGGGTTGTGAGGAGAGGAAGGCTGGAGGCCTGGGAGCACCGTGGACACCAAATCGAGAAGGGATGAGTATCTTCCAAACCCAAGGCACAGGCTCCAGCCTCGCAGCCGCTGAGGCCCTGGTTTCCTCGTCCATAACCAGGCCCAGGGCCGCTGGCCCTAAGGAGGCTGAGGACTCGGTGCACAGAGAACACTTGCAGCCTGACGGGCTGAACAGCTCTTCCTGCTACAGTCACTGTCATTGTCGACCCCAGAGGCAGGAACCATGAACTGTGTGAACTGGGCATCCCGATGACTCCAGGTGGGGGACAGGTTGGGGGGCAACAGGACATCTTAATCTGCAGATGCTCCCCCCCAACATTCTTTCTAGGGGCCCATGGCAGGCAGGCTACCCCATGTGCCCTCCATTAGCCAATGCTCCCGGGCAGCCTGGCACGTTTTGCCCACTAGGCCCACAGAGCAAGTTACGAGGTGTTCTGGTGGCCGCTGCAAAACAGACCCCCTGGACTTACTGACATGGAGCCCCTATGTCACTTGTGCTCAGCTTCTGCGGGTTGGGAATCGGGAGGCAGGTGGCTTGCCCCTCCTCCACCACGTCCAGGTGACCTGGGGTCACGTGCAGGCGTCTTCACTCCACTTGGGTCCGGGCGGGGAGACTCTGAGTAGGTACGTGGCCAAATGAGGTGCAGATGACATGACAGTAAAAGGACTCCACCCACCTCAACACGCAGATGGCACCGAAATGGAGTCACGGGTGAGGTTTGGGTGGGACAGACCTGGGGAAACACCTTTGAGGAGGGAAGGCCAACTGTTCCTACTTCCCAAACAGCCATGAATCTGCTCCTAATTCTTAGTTAGAACAAGTGATTTACAGACATTTCCTCCACTGGCTCATGATGGCTCCGTCCCTCGGGCAGTGACCCCTCAGCCAGGTGTGCCTCCCCCAGAGAACTGCCCTGGGGGATCCCCATTTCACTGAGGGCAGTGGGGAGTGATGGCCAGCAGCCCTCATCTGGCCAAGGGCCAGCTTCCCCTTCCCTTCCCGCTGCTGGCTCAGAGCTCCAAGCCCCTGTGGAGAGCACCAGCTAGACCACACTGGTCACACTTAGGACTAGACACTGTCTGAGTCCTGTAGCCATGGGTAGGTGGGTTTTCAACATGTCCCCAGCCCAGGTAAGGGGCTCCCTGAGCTCCCGCCATCCTGAGAGGCCAAAAAGCGCCTGTGCAGTGGTGAAGGCATTACCTCCTGTGGGGTGCCCGCCCGGCCTGCTTCCCTTGAGCTTCCAGAAGAAAAACATGAGAACCAATTACCACTAAGGCAGGCCACTGCATCTTCCTCGGGGGGCTGGGGGGAGGGGGAGAGGGGACATAATCAGAGGAAGTGCCTGCTGGTGGCAGGGGGTGGGAACCTGAGCAGCTCTGGGTTGGAGGCTGGGTGGGAGAGACAAATAGAGCAAGAAGAGAGACACACACTCAAAGACAGACGAGGCAGACACCCACCCACCTACAGAGAAACAGGGCAGGCCAGGCACAGTCCTTACCCTCACCAGCCTGCTGCTCCCTTCGGGACCCCTGTGCTGGCATACACTAGGCGCTCCATAAATGCTGACAGAGCAAGAGAGCACACATATGGGCACATAGAGACAGAACTGCCCAGAAACACGATGGGGGAGGGGAAGCCAGGATTGGGTGGGACTTGGGGGGCCCTGCTGGGTGATGCCCACCACATGGCCAAGCACCTGCCACCCTGTACAGCTGAACGTTTACTGGGCCACCTGGGTCAGAGCCACTTGCATGAGCAGGTACATCGGTAGATACAGGTGAGGAAACTGAGGAAAATGCCTGGCTGGGGTTACCAGCAGCAACCGCTGGACACCCAACAGGTTCAAGTGGGACATTTTATTATTTTTTAAAATGTTTTTAGAGAGAGAGGAAGGGAGAGGGAGAGAGAAAGAAACACGAATCAGCTGTTTCCTGCATACCAGGGATTGAGCCTGCAACCTAGGCATTGAACCTGCAACCTTTTGGTCCATGGGATGACACTCAACCAACTGAGCCACAACAGCCAGGGCTCACATAGGACGTTTTAAAGGCCCAACATTCAAAATGCCCTGGACCCTCTGAACTATGACCAGGGGCATCTGGGAGTTGGGGAGCCCAGGGGTCTGGAGGTTGGGGAAGTCGGCACCTGAGCCACAAGACGTGGGCAGACCTAGGTCTGTCTCAGCACACGGCATGGATAGAGCCAGCTGTGAAAGGCCCCACTTCCTGGGATGCACCATTAGGCTCCAAGAGAGAGAAAGTGGAGCCCCTGGGCACCAACCTGAGGCTTCAGGCCATGTCTTCACCTGCTCCACCCCCCGCATCAGGCTTGGCTGATGAGGCTCCAAAAGCCACACTTGAGAATGACTATTTAAAAAAAATTTATTGATTTTTAGAGGGAGAGAAACATCGACTGTTATTCCACTTACGCGTTCCTTGGCTAATTCGTGTATGTGCCCTGACTAGGGACTCAACCCCCGACCTTGGTGTGTGGGGACCACGCTCTAACCAGCTGAGCTACCTGGCCAGGGCCACGGATGACCATTTTTTAATGCACGAATAAAGGTCCTGCGTGTGTGGAATGCTGTCACTGGCGAAGGGACAGAATCACCTTCCTATAAAATCCATCAGGAATCTATTTACAGGGCTTGGGGGCCCCAGTCAAGGGCAGCTGAGGGGCATCCGCCGCCAGAGCCCCCCACACAGGCAGTTCTTGATCCAGCGCTGTTCCCATTGTTTGACGGCTGTTGTCTTGTTGGGTGACTTGAGCATGGTCACACAGCCACACCTGCAGACAGACGTGGGTGGTAGCGCGTGCTGGCAGGGCCCTCTCTCACCTGCCACGGGGCCCTTGCACATGCTGTTCCCCCACCAGGAATACTATTCCATGCACTACCCTCCACACTGAGCTAAGTCTTCCACATCCTTCCGTCCAAGATCAGGCATTGCCCCTTCACCTCCCTGAGTGAACTGAGGCCAGGGTAGGGATTCCAGTCCTGGCTTAGACACCACCTAGTGGTGTGATTTGGGAGTCAGAACCTGCGTCTGGGATCGGGTGGCAGCAATCAGGGCCACGTTTGCAAAGGGCCAGCGCAGGGCCCAGGCTGTGGTTGCACCTTCATTCCTGCACTTGAGTTACTAGGAGCTCTGCAAGGGCTGTGTGGTCGGTCACCTGACCACCATCGTGCCCAGGAAAGGAAGCCCAGGACCTCCCGAGGCAGTTCGTCCGTTACAGAAACCGCCTGGTGTGCCCTCTCGACAGCCCCACACGTGGGGAAAGTGAAGTTCACAGAATGGAAACCTCTCACCCTGTGGTCACTTGGTGGCAGAGTGGGGACAGTGTTTGCCGCAGGACTGACAAAGGGTCCACAGTGGGTGGCTCACCTCGTACAGGCCTTGCACTCCTCCGTGGGGTGGGCTCCCAGGTGCAGCCTCCGCAGGTGGTCAATCTTGGGCTGGCCCGTTGCCCTGGCAGATGAGAGGGGAGAGCAAAGGGGATCAGGCCTCCAATCCCACAACACACAGAGAGATGCAGGCACATGTGCACACATGCGAAGACACACCCACTGTGGCAAAACACAAGGGAGTGTGTGTATGTAGGTGTGCATCTACACTCCTTCTACACACAGACACCCTGCAGGGATGGTGCCGGATGACACCAGAGAACCTGGCAGTAGGAGCTTCTGCAGGAGTGGACCTGGTGGCTGGGGAAGGACAGTTGGTTATATTCGTTTAAAACATGTTTGGAAGTTTCCAGAACAAAGGGTTTAAAACCTCCCTGCAACCAGCACACTCATTCACAGAGTCTTTTCTGAACTGCCAAAAAGAGGGAAGCCTTGGATTCATCAGGGCGTGATGACCCAGGAAAGGAAATGCAGGGAGGTCCCAGAGCTGAGACCCCAGGGTGTGAATGGTATTTCTTTTATTCACCTGTTTTATTTTTTTTTTACCTTCACCCAGGGATATATTTATTGATTTTTTTAGAGATGAAGGGAGAGAGAGAAAGAGAAACATCAAGTGGTTGCCTCCAACCAGGGACTGAGCACACAACCTAGGTTATGTGCCCTGACCGAGAATTGAACCCGCAACCTTTCGGAGTACAGGACGGCACTCCAGCCAACTGAGACCCCAGCCAGGGCTTACTCATGTTTTCTGAAACTTCCAAAATAACAGCATACTTGGGGAGGTCATGTGTGTTTCTCCATCCAATGAGCACTGAGCAGGGGTGGGAGCCTGATGGGTCCCTGTGCAGATGGTGGCCCAGGGTTACAGGGTTCCTGGTTGTAACCCTGGCTCAGTGACTGCACCTTTTATTTATTTTCGTTTTTTGTTTAATTGATTTTTATAGAGAGGGTAGGAGAGGGAGAGGGAGAAACACTGATGTGAGAACGTAACATTGCTTGGCTGCCTCCTGCACGCCCCCTACCAAGGATTGAACCAGCAACCTTTTGGTGCATGGGACGATGCCTAACCAACCGAGCCACACCAGCCAGGGCGTGATTGAACCTTTTTGAGCTGTTGACTCCTCTGTAAGATGGGGACAACCCACCCCCGCCGCCCCCCCAAGTACTGTGGGCAGTAAAGGATTAACTTAGCAGGCTTGGGCGATCAGACCCCTGTTCCCAAAGACAGGGCTGGTCCTTGACCGCATGAGTTCTCCTCAGCCCGGTGAAGGTCCTGCCTGACTTAGTGTCTATCGGGGCCGGGGACCAGGCCAGATGTGCTTTATGGTGGGGGGCTCAGGCCGTGTATCAGCCTGACCTCTGTAGAGGCTAGAGCCCAAGTAACCACAGTCAGCCATGTGGGCACTGCATGCAACAGGTGACAGACCAGGGGGAGGACTCGTGGATATCCGAGTGCACAAATCAGTGAAGACTGAGGGGATGGCCCAGCCAGTTTGGCTCAGTGGATAGAAGGTTGGCCTGCGGACTGAAGGGTCCTGGGTTCAATTCCGGTCAAGGGCACATGCCAAGGTTGCGGACTCAATCCCCAGTAGGGGGTGTGCAGGAGGCAGCTGATCAATGATTCTCTCATCATTGTTGTTTCTATCTCTCTTTCCCTCTTCTTTCCTCTCTGAAATCAATAAAATTTTAAAAAATTTAAAGATAAAAAGAAGACTGAGGTGATGGTGGAGGGAAGTGACAGATACTAGGAGGTTGGGGGGGGGGGGATTCACTGCCTAAGCTAGGGACCTCTCCCAGGGACAGCATTTAGGTCAAGGTCAGAAGGAAGCAGCAGGCACAGCACAGCAGCCCTGAGGCAGAAGCGTGAAGGAGTCAAGTAGGTTCAGTTCGGGGAGGGGGGGGACGGGGGACACACACACAACCCTCCGGAAGAATATGCAAAGGGCCCGAGGCAGAGGGCACCCACCTGATAAGGCCATCCAGCTGCAAGGTGGTGGCGCTGCCAGGGAGAATGGGAGCCTTGCCGAAGTGCAGACGTAGGGGCTGCTTGGGCTGCAGGCGGCTGACCAGGCCGTCACTGACGGGCAGCCAGTCCAAGCTGGGAATGAGCAGCTGGCTGGGCAGCAGGCAGCACTCATCAACGAGGGTCTCGTCTGGCTCACTTGTGGGGCCCTCATCACGGCCTGCGGAGAGGGACCATGGGGATGGAGTGGTCAGCTTAGCGCTCAGGGCCCAGCTCTGACCTGACTTTCTGAGTTGTCCTGGAAGCTCCTCCCCTTCTCTGTAAAATGGGAACCAACCATTCATTTGAAAAACATTCAGTGAGCACTGGGTGCCTTCCTAGGAACAGGGCTGCAAGAACAACAGAAATGTAACCTGGTGACTCGAGACAAGCCACTAGGTGCCTAATAACAGCTAATGTTGAATGAGCACCCACCCCGTGCTTGGACCTGTGCTGGGTGAACAGTAGAGATCAACACAGAGCTGGTTTGATTTGTGGAAGTTCATATGCTGGTGGGGGGGACTCAGCTAGGGTTTATATGTTGGTGGGCGGCTGGGAATCTCACAGCAAATCCAGAGCTTGGTGAGCAGGCGGAAGAGCAGGGACATGCTGTCCTGAGTGTCAGAGGTGGCTGTGTACACGGGCAGGCAGCTGGGCTTCAGCAGGCCCCAGATGCGGATGACGACCATCAGCTCCCGCAGCATGCCGAGCGAGGTGCCGTCCCGCAGGAAGCTGTGCCCAGGCCGCAGAGGGGCGCCCTGTAGGAAAAGGCACTCAGGCTGTGCATTTAAAAGTGTGCCACACCCTGTGACCTCCACGGGTCCTGGGGGAGGGGGCGCACCTGGTTGGGCAGGCTGGCCAGCAGGTAGAGCACGAAGTCGCCCACCCATTGCAGGAGCTGCTGCAGGGCCTGAAGTGTGTTCATGTCCAGGACAAACTCCTCTGTTTTGAGGTTGATCATGACCTTGTCGATATCTGGAAGGGGAGGGTGGTCAGGTGGCTGGGCCCCACTGTGCACAGGGACCAACCCTGCTTTGCACCGTGGCCTCTTATTACCCAGCAGCACCCGATGTGAGCTGGGCCTGACGAGGTCAACCCAACACTGAACAAGCAAGTGGACAAGATGGCTGAGCTGAGGAGCTTGGAGGAAAGGGCTGGACCTAGAGCAACAGTGTCCACTGCCAGCTCTCAGGACAACCAGTGTCCCTCGGGCCAACCTGCACTGGCCCCTTGCAGCTCCTCCCCAGCATGACTCATCTTTGGTTCCCTTCTGGTTAACATCTGTCCCCAGCTCCCGGCCAACCCCGAGGGCCAAGGCCTCCCCTTCCTTCAGTTACCACCCCCATGCTTGGCACAGTCAGCTCCCAGTGGACAGTGTGCGGGTGGGATTTAGCACATTCCCGCGCACAACTGCATGTGCAGCAGCTCTCAGGGTGGCCTGCTGGGCGGGGGCAGGACCCACCAACGTCTGTGATCTTGGCGCAGATCTCGGTCAGCCGGTCGCCGGGACTTTTGTCGGGGGTGTTGAGGATGTGTGGGCGCAGCAGGGACTTGAGAGTGGAGCTGATGGCGATGAGAAAGAGCTTGGCGTGGTAGTCGCACACGAGGGTCACGGTGCAGGGTGACAGCTTGCAGAGCGAAGCCTTCATGGCCAGGATCCGGGTGGAGAGGACCTGGGGGTGGACAGCGTGAGGAAGTCACTTTGCCACAGTGTGTAGCTGAGACAACCTGCCTCATGTCTCTGTGCCCCACCTCCTTACGGCAGAATCAGAAAAGAGAACCTATCTCACAGAATGGGGAGGGTGTCAACCTGGGAGTGGCCCTGCCCCCAGGGGACACTGGGCCTCCTCTGGGGACATCTGTAGTTGTCACACTGGGGGTGTTCCTGGCATTGAGTGGGTGGGGGCTGCTCAACACCCCACTGTGCCCAGGACGGTTCCTCCACCACTGACCTGGCCCAGATGTCAGCGGTGCTGAGGGGAGACCTGGTCTCACGGGATGGGTGAATGCACGAAAGTATTAAAATGCTTTAGGTCACTGCCCATAAGCAGTGATTTTTTTTTTTTAATCCAATATGTGTTTATTGGGATGGTCTCCCACTCATCTTGATTTGAGGGGCTTTTAGTGCTGCTTCCTTCTGAAGGAGCAGCCTCTGTAAGCCTTGCTTTTCCTCCTGTTGGCTGACAGAGGACAATGGAGCAACCAACGTACAAAACTACCGTTTGTGCCTGGCTACAGACGCGGTGACTCTATAGCATCCTGGGCATTTTACACCCATGAAGTAGGAACGGGGGCTCTGCACCAGGCGCTCCTCTCGTGTTTCCCCTTCCCCTCTTCCGGAGAGGGAGGAGGAGAACCTCAGCGAGAGGCCGACTGTCGTGGGGAGGTCGTCACCGCCGGAAAAGGCAGCAGTGATTTCATTTCCACCGTGATCAGCCCTGAACCTCTGCTGCACCCTCACATCCACCCCAATAATCTCACTCAGGTCCTCTCAGGCTGCTCTTATGAAGGGGACCTTTCCCACTTCACTGTCTTACTGGCCACTGCTGGCAGAGGAACGCTACTGCCTTCTGAGACTGTTCTCTGCAGCCTCCCTGCTGAACTCGCACTGGAGTTCAGGGCCCCTCGAGGTGCTTGTGGTTTCACAGGCACACAATCTTGTCTCCTGGTCACTGTTCCCTCTTCCTTTCTGATCTCTAAGGCTGTTTATTGCTCCTACCTCATGAGGAACCCCCACTCCGCATGCACGCACACGCGTGCACTCCAAGCTGTTTGAGAAGAAAGCTCCCACTGGCAGCAGAGGCGGTGGCCCCAGGGGTTCACGTGTCACCTACAGGGCTCTGACTTCCTGCAGAAATCTCTCCAGATGAAGGACTAGGCAAGAAGGGAGGGGACATCCTCTGTCGGGTGATGGCACGTGGCCCCAGACTACCTGCTGAAGGGCAGCTTTCTGGCGCGTGTACTCCTCGTGCAGCCGCTCCACCAGGCTCTGCACCATGCTGGGCTGCACGTGCAGCAGGATGTCCCACCAGTCATAGCCGGTCACCATGCAGTACTCCAGCAGGAAAAGCAGGTGCCGCAGGGCCAGGTTCACATCCAGCGTGTGGCCCATGGAGGGCGAGATGCGCAGCATGCTCAGCTGTGGGAGAGGGAATGCAGGTGAGGCCACAGAGGGAGTGCTCGGTGGCTGAGGATCCTCACTCACCTAAGGCTCCGGGCACCATGTCCCTCCAAGGGCTGATGGTCCTGCTGCTGTGGGGGCAGTCGGAGCCTGGTGTGTGGAAGTGTTAATGGGCTTGAGGGAGCTGTGCAGCGCTTCCCAAAAACGGCCCAAGAGGCCACCCTATACCCACAGGCACATTTGGAGTTACTGGAGCCTTCATTTAGGCTCCATGATGGACACAAACCCATGTGGGAGGGGGCGTGGGGATCCCTCCAGAAACAGACATAGTTCCCCAGGGAAGCTGAGCACCTCACGCAAGACAGGCCTGTGGACGGCAGATGGCCCCTAAATGCAGGTGCTGAGGAAATGAACCAGGAGTCAGGTAGACACCAAAACAAGTGGCAGGCGCCCGACATGACTACACGGAGCCCATTTCCTCCAGGACGGCCAGGGGGAGGGGGAGGATGCTCCCCACCACACACACTGAGTGGGCAGCTTTGGAGCACCTGGGACAGCGCTTACCTTCCCATGGTTGTCAATGCCCACGAGGGCCAGGGAGGTCCAGGACAGCTGCATGGCCTTGAAGTGGACGGTGGGGCCTGTGGTCCGAGGGCGCTTGATAGCTGGCTCATCCATGGAGCGCGGAGCTGTGGAGCTGAAGAAGATGGCCATGGTCTGCAGTGACAGCCGGTGCACGATGTGGACGCTACCGTCATGGAAGGCCAGGGCCAGCCCTAGGGGCAGGGCACATGCAGGGTCAGGGGCAGGAAGGGCCTAGAACAGGCCCATGGGCAGCTGTGGGGCTGTCCAGTTCTGAACAATAGGAAGTGACCACTCTGGGGATGGGTGAGCCCCAAGCCACAAAGGGCTCACCACCCATGTCTGGCTGGCTGCCCCCATGGCCATTACTTGCTCCTCCTTTGCTAACAGCCTATGAGAGTCAGTGGAGCAAGCCACTGCCAGCTCAGGCTGCATGTCCCCGGCCCCCTTGCAGCTGGCACTGTCTTAGCTGATATGAGCAAGCGCACAACTCCCAGGGGGACAAAGTGGAGGGGACAAGGAACACGAAGGGCCTCATAGCAGGAGCAGAGGTCAGTAAGGTCAGGGGCTCCTCAAGCCCAAAGCTTGTAGTGAATGTGTAACAGGGCTGGGCTGACCGTTAGCCATCCCAGTGCTTCCCGCCTGATTCGCTCACGGTCACAGGCTCCAGGGACTGAACCCAGGATCAGTGTCTCAGCGGCTACAAGGGAGTGCTGCTTATCCGGAAAGTTTGCCCCCAAGTTTCCAACCTCTGCCTTATTGATTTCTAACTACCCTTTATCAGCTAAAGAAGCAGCTTTTCATCCAGCCTCATAGCCCTTTGAGCTTGTCTGATCCTGAAAGTGGGGCCACCTCCTTGCTGGGAACTGACTTGAAGCCAGAGGCAACTCTCCCAGCTTTAAGACCCAAGACCCGAGCTCCGAGACCACCATACCAAGGCCAGGGTAGAACTGCGTGTCGCTGGCCACCTTCAGGTCAGTGTTGGTGAGCGAGATGGGCAGCTTGGGTAGTGCCACGGCAGACACTCGATCCAAGTCGTTGGTGGCTGACAGGATCCGCCATTTGAGAATCATGGGCTGCTTGTCGCCAACTGAAAAGGGGGCAGGGACACAGGAGAGCAATGGAATGAAGACAAGACAAACACCACAATGGGGGGCCCTGACATCGGCCAAGTCCCCTTCTCTGATCCATGGCCTGTCCCCCACAGGGGCCCTAGCCCAGCCCTGGCCACCCAGTACATCATGCCCCAGCCAGGTGGTTGGTGCAGGACGGGTATATGACCCAAGGTGGCCAACAGAACTCAATCCTGGGACTTCCTGGGGACGGGGAGGAGGCATCCTTCAGGAAGCTGTCAGCTGGTGGTAGTGGGTGCCCACTTGATGGACCCAACACACCGAGAAGGGGGACACCACCCTCCATATCCTGCCGCCACACAAACCCCCAAATTCCCCTCATAACTCAGCCAGCTAAGGTTTGGTTTTGTCCCTTATGACCTAAAGATCCTAGGTAGGACCTCATCTCTCCCCATCAGATAAGATGCACCCCTTCCTGTACCCATACCCTCAGGGTGATGAGGAAGCCCCTGCCCCAACAAGAAGTGGACAGGTTTCTGTGAATCTGGGCTTGGCCAGTGGGCGCTGGTGAACATGATATGAGTAAAGGATCAAACAGTGCTTGTACCCAGGACACTGAGGTGAGCAGACTGGGCCGGGGATGTGCGCCATGGGAGGATGGGCCCAGCTGGTGGGCAGCAGCCTGAGCCCGGAGGCTGATGGCAGGCACATGGAACCAAGCAGGTACAGCGGGTGACCCAGCCTAGAACAATATGGCCTGTGGTTTTTTGTTGCTATTTTTATTTTTTTTAATCCTCACCTGAAAATATTTTTTCCATTGATTTTCAGAGAGAGTGGAAGGGAGGGAGGAGGGGGGGAGAAAGGGAAGAAAAAGAAAGAGATTGACATGAGAGAGATACATGGATTGGTTGCCTCCCACACACACCCCAACTGGGGCGGGGGATTGAACATGCAACCCAAGTAAGTGCCCTTGACCGGGAATCGAACCCACGACCCTTCAGTCCGTGGGCCAACACTATAAACACTGAGCCAAACTGGCCAGGGCTGGGCTGTGGTTTGTTACTGACTGTCAGAGGGCTCATCTCTGCCACCATCTATGTCCAGATTTGTGCACCAGGTGGCTCCTCACAGTTTATAAACTTGCTGTAAACCCAGTAAGGGACTCGGCAAATGCTGCCCCCTCAGGGGAAGATGAAGCCCAGAGAGGTTAGAGTGGGTTTCAGTATCTGGCATGGAAGACACTAGAGTGTCAAGGTAACAACCACAGCAGAGTTCCAGGGAGGGTTTGTGGGCTGGGAACAGTGCCCAGCATTTAAACCCTTCCTGCCCGCCTCCCAACCCCCCCCCCCCCCCCCCTATAGTGTCTTCCATGCCAGGTAATACAGGACCACTAATGCAGCCCTGCGCGCCCCCTGTGGGGCCACCAGCCACATCTAAAAGCTCCCCGGGATGCTTGTCCAGGGACAGGGCAATGTGGCCCTCTTCAAGTTAATTACTCTGCAGCCACAATAGACAGCTTATGTAACCGCCTTGAGCAGCGAATGGAGCCTCAAGGGGCCTCTTGACACAGCTTCATTAGCGGCTTTTGTTTAGCAGCGTCCCCGCCCCCAACATCCAACTACCCCAGAGCCCATTAGCACTAATCAGCAAAGAGCAGAGCTTTCTTTCTCCAGGAAAACATCTGCATCTGTGTCTCAGGGCAGGGTTTACCCCCCACAGCCCCACCATCAGGGGTTGAAAACCAGTAGCTTTTCCAGCTTCCCACTGACTTCAGGCCTGGCCAGGCCAGTGTGTTCCAGGGTCTGTACTGAGGAGGGGGTGCCCGTCTTGGGACCATCCTGAGCCATGGGGTCTCCCCATGGGTGAAAGGATGGGGGAGAGGGAGGTGAGACTGTAGGCTTGTTCTTGGTAAACTCAATTAAGCCCTCCAGCCTCCGTTTCCTCACTCTAAACCAGGGTTTGTGCAAGATTCCATGGCTTTTGGGATTAAGTGCTGCCCTGCAGCCAATCCCCCCTTGCTGAGCTGGTTCAGCTCCTGGCTTTGTGCCCAGGACTTTGCTCTGCTCTTCCTCCACCCACCCTACACACCCTACAGGTTTCAGGGTGAGGTGGCTGGGCTGCCTGCGGGGTGACTACGAGTAAGGACTTCACCTCTCTGCACCCAAGTTTCCCCAATTTAAGTCAAATGCCCAGCCCCACCGAGGGGACTCACCCACAGGAGAGATCTGCTGGAAGATGTTGTTCACGGGGAGCCCCTCCTTCCGCAGGGACCAGCACTCCACGATGCTGCTTGTCTGGCTGGAAGCGCACAAGAGCACCTGGAGGACAATGGGTGGCTGGAGGCGGCGGCACCTTGGGCTTTCACACCTTATGGGAGGCCCTCGCTCTAACCCAGGCTCAGGTGCTGCCTGCCTGATCTAGCTACCGCCCCTCCCTAGGCCTGTGTCTCCTCAGTCGCTCACACTGGCCCTGGCCTCACAGCCACTGTGGACTCGGATCCAGGCCTACCTATCCCCACTCGGCTGGAACAGCACACATCACCCCATGGTGCCTTCCCTGCTACTTGGGGCCTGACTGCTGCAGTTATGACGGGAACTTAGTGACTTAGTGGGGCCAACTGAACAACAGCCTCACAGATATTCCTGTCCTGGTCTCAGGACCTGTGGACATGTCACCTCACATGATAAAAGGACTCTGAGTTAGGGACGATTCTGGATTCCCTGCGGAGCCCAGTGTCATCACAGAGTCCTCACATGAGAGGCAGAAGGGTCAGAGATGGTAGAGGCTGTGCTGCTGACTGTGACAATGGAGGAAGGGGCCAAGAACCAGGGAGACAGCCTCTCTAGAAGCTGGAAAAGGCTGGAAATGGTTTTCTTTGGAGCCTCTGGAAGGACCAGCCCTGCCTACACCTGGGTTTGGCCCCGTGTGACCCATGTTGGACTCCCGATGCAGGACTGGAAATAAGAAATGTGTGGCACTGTAGCCGCATCCCAGGTGGCCTCACCTGCTCAGACATGTCTCGGGCCAGGAATTTGAGGTGGGTGATGGCGGGGAACTTGTCCTTGCGGTTGAGGTCGGTGGTACAGCGCATGAAGAGCGAGGGCAGGATCTCGGTGTCGATGCGACACTTCTCGCTGACCACACTCACGCACACCTTGTAGAACTGCACGGGGGAGGCGCTGCTGCCATCCGCCGTGGCCACCACAATGTTGCCGCCACCCGTGAAGGCAATGTCGGCCAGGGCAACACGGCCACGCAGCCGGCACAGGCTCTCCGTCGATGTCAGCACCTGCCCGCTGGGCTTCAGTAGGGACACAGTGACCAGGCCGCTGACTGTCACTGCGATCCAGCCCTCCATGGGCTTGCCCCCAAACAGAGTGAGCGACGGTGAGAACTTGACTCGGGAGAACTTCTCCCCGAAGCTGGAGGCACCTGACTGCAGGGGAGTGAGCGAGGGTTCTTAGTATTGGTTCCACCCCCACCTAGGGCATGAGGAAAGATGCCCCATTGAGCTGTTAGGGGTCTGCCTCTTGTGACCCGACGACCCCCTTCTGGGAGTCACACCCACAGAAACAGAGGAACAATGAGGTAGAAGCTACAAAAGCTTGGACTTGAATTCAAATCCTGCCTCGGCCACTTGAGCACTCTGTCATATGGGCCTCTCTGACCCTCAGTTTCCTCATGTGTACCTCAGAGGACCCTACTGAGAGTCAAATGACTGAATCCATGAAGGACAGGAGTCAGCAACCTTCTCCCGTAAGGGGCCAGACACTCAGTGTTTTTAGGCTTGCAGGCCAGGTGGCCTCTGCTGGTGGACTACTTGCTCTTTCTGAGTTTGTAGAAGCAGCTGCCAATAAGACTGTTCACGGAAACAGGTGGGGCTGCATTTGGCCCGCCGGCTGAGTGTGCAGACCCTGCATTAAGAATTCAGGAGGTACCATAAAAGTACTGGCTGCTGCTGTTTTATTACTATTTTATGTCAAATTAGGTTTAAGTTACGATTTATGTGCAACAAAATTCACTCTTTTTTTAAGCATATGGTTCCATGGGTCTTGACAAACGTATTGTCATGGAAAACCACTAAAATCGTGACCAGAATCCACTCCCCTCACAAGGGCCCTCATGGCCCTTAGCAGTCAGTCCCCATCCACCCTGGGTCCTGGTTGTGTCGTTAATTTTGCCTTTTCTAGAATTGTCCCTGAGTGGAACCAGTGTGCAGCCTGTAGGCCTGGTTTCTTTCACTCAGCATGACACTTTTGAGCTCTGTCTGTGCTGTTTAATCACTGAAACAGCACTGAGCTGGAGGCTACACAGGGTTTCTCTAAGTGGTCTGAGAGCAGTGGTACACCCCTCTCCTGTGAGCTGGAACAGAATGCAGGTTCCTGGGCCTTTGACCTGTGCCAGGCCCCAGGCTGACTCCTCTCATGCATTCTCTCAATGAATCCTCACCATGACCCACCACCAACCCCATTTGATAATAAGCAAAGTGATGCATATAGGCATGAAGTCAGGATTTTAACTCAGGTTCCCTTTGATCTAGGAGGCTTCAGTCTTAACACATTGCGGACGATCACGAGAAATCTCACTTCATATTACACAGTGTTTTACAAAGTATCATACTTTAAAAAGATATTAGCTTGTAAAAACATGTAATAAATAACTTCAAAATGCAATGGGTATTTAAAGCGTGCCTTTAACAGTTATGTAAAACGTTTTTTATACTCGTTCAATAGAAACTTATCTGGCCACGGGGTAAAGCTAGCAATAAAACTACTGGTCTGCGATGGGTTAACTATGACACTGGGCTAAACCAGGGCATGGAGAGAGGAACTCTGGAATATTACCGAATCAAAGTGTGGACTGGGTTCTCAGGACAGTGTAATGGAAGACTCACTGAGGACAGCAGCCATCAGTTAAACAGGTGGCCCGTTGAAAACACAAGTGCCAACTGACAGCTTGATAAAAGGTACGAGCCAGGCCCCAGGTTCAAACACCAGAAGATGCCCTAGCCGGTTTGTCTCAGTGGATAGAGCGTCGGCCTGTGGGACTGAAGGGTCCCGGGTTCAATTCCAATCAAGGGCACATGCCCAGGTTGTGGGCTCAATCCCCAGTAGGGGGTGTGCAAGGAGGCAACTGATCAATGATTCTCTCCCATCATTGATGTTTCTCTCTCTCTCTCTCCCTTCCTCTGTGAAATAAAAATATATATTTTAAAATATATATTTTAAAAATAACAACAACAGATGATGCTGGTGGTGGGAGAGGAGGAGGAGCCAAGTTGACGGATGGATGGATAAAGTAAGTGGTCTCGTCCACCACGTTTACTCAGGAAGACACCCACCTTTTCTACATGCAGTGCCAACTTCACACCATTGTGCAGCCAAGACAGGGCCACGATGGGGTCCCCCTCCACCAGGCTTCCCATAGGGCTCTCCCAGCTGTTGGCCAGGTGGTCCGCCATGCTCCAGCACTTGATTTGTCCATTGGCATCAGCTGACAGGAGCCGGGAGCCTGTGTGGAGCAAACCTGCATCACAAATCCCCACCAAGGGCAAGGACTATTACCCGCAGCACTTCAAGGACCTGGGAGAAGCCGGCCAGTGGAGGTGGAGCAGGGGAGTGGCACAAGGCATGATGCGGAAATGGCCCTGAACACAGGAACAGGAAAAGCGGTAGCCGCAAAGCCGTAAATCGAAGGTTCCAGTCCCAGCTCTGACTCTGGGAACAGGACCAAAGAAATACAGAACACATCTCCCTGGGATTCAGGGTCAAGTGTGAGCATCACCATAGTCTCCTTCAGCCACACAGGACCCTTACCAACCTTACCAGCCCGCCCTCACCTGACTGGTCCCACTCGAGGCAGGTGATGGCTTCGCTGTGCTCGGAGCTGATGGAGTGCACGTCCCAGGGGTGCTCCGTGTCCAGAATGTGGATCAGGCGGGTCAGGTCTGCAAGAGACAGGACGGGGCACAGTCAGTTCAGGGACAATGACGTGGCTCTGAAGTCATGGAGGAACCCAGCAAAAGTCTCACCCGAAGGGAAGTCATGGAGATGTTGCTAACTATCTATACAGCCTGGGGACTAATGAGGAACGGGCTTGTGCCCCCTCGGGAAAAAGAGCAGGCCTGTGAGTTTGCCACCAGTGTGTCTACGACCACGTGTTTAGAGACCCCGAAAACAGAACAGGAAGAGAATGACCCCAAAATTCTAACAGTGTGCTTCTCCATGGAAGATAATAGGTGGTTCTCTTTATCCTAAATTTCTGTGCTTTTCTAAATTTCTCTAACAAGTGCTCATTACTCAAATGATGGAGAGAAGACTGTGGTGGGCATGCACCTTACAGGCTTTCAAGTCACAAGTGACATGTGCCCTGGCCAGTGTGGCTCAGTTGTTGGGCATCATTCCATGCACCAAAAGGTTGCTGCTTCAATTCTCAATCAGGGCACATGCCCGGGTTGCGGGCTGAATCCTCAGTGGAGGACATGCAGGAGGCAGCCGATCAATGCTTTGCTCTCACATCAGTGTTTCTCTCTTTCCTGCTCCCTTCCTCAAAATCAATAAAAACATATGTTTTTTAAAAAGTGATATGTAAGGTATGGAAAGTGAGACACAAATCTCCAACAAGCCTGAGTAAAATGCCCACCGTTCCCTTCTATCCTGCAGGGGTGATCCCAGTGTCCGCCAGGCACCAGATGTAGGAGAGCACCATCACAGAGCCATCAGTTAAACTGGGTGGCTCACTGAGGAAAGCAGCCACCAGTTAAATGGGAGGTGGTTCACCGAGGAGAGCAAGCATCAGTTAAATAGACGGCTCACTTAGGACTGCAGCCATCAGTTAAATAGAAGGCTCACTTAGGATTGCAACCATCAGTTAAATGCATGTCCCAATTGTGAATGAGGAAGGACTGAAAGGGCCTGGACAGGTTGGAGGTGGCTACCAGGCAGGCTAGAGACATGGAGTCACCCATGCCAGGCACCATGGGAGCCAGGGGTATATAATGTGTGGGGAGGGGAGAAGAGGAAATGGGAGCTGGGCTGGAGGTGAAGGGGTGTACCCTGGTCATCATTCCGGAGGTCCGTGGTGAAAGCGATGAGGTTGCGGCAGGACCAGGCGCAGGCCAGGGGCACTGACGGACAGTGGGTGCTCTTGGGCCACTTCTCCCACTCGCAGACATAAGCCAGATCCATTGTGCCACCTGCCACAGGTCACACACTGAGAACAGTCACCTGAGGAAGAGAATGACCACCTGAAGGAGGAAGTGACAGGGAGGACTGGCTTGCCTTTGCCAAGTGCCTGCAGGGTGCTGAATGCCATGCTGGATGCTGGGTCACCATGAGAAATGAAAGAGCCCTTGGTTCTTACATGTGTGTGTCAGGGGAGAAGGCTGCATTTTAAACAGAGGGCAAGGGAGACCTCACCGGGGAGAAGACATGTGAGCATACGTGCAAGGGAACGCACAGAGGCATGCAGATATCTGGGGAGGAGTACTGCAGGAGGAGGGAACAGCCAGTGCAAAGGCACAGAGGGTGGATGGAGCCTGGGGTGTTTAAGAAGGGGCCTGGTTATTGGAGTAAGGGTGGGAGGCAACAGCAGGGTCCTGGCTTTCCCCCTGCATGGCACAGAAGTCCCAGGAAGGCAGTGATTTCTTTGTATTTCAGCAGGACCCCTCTGCTGTCTGGAGGATGCAGCTGGGGAATGGGGTGAGCTGACTGCACTGGTCCAGGTGAGCAGTGGAAACTGAGAAGAGGTCAGACCCTGGGTCTGTCCGTACGGAAGGGCACCAGTGGGGCTACCTCTGGCAGAGTTGGGGAGACAGGCTGGGGGAAGTGAGTAGTTTGTTTTTGGCGTGTTTTTGGTGTGGACTTATGGATTGTAAGAATAACAATAACGGTGAACTTCTCCTCAGTGCTCTCTCTGTGCCTGGCCTCGATTACGGGTTATTTCCTTTCACCATTACAAAAGCCCAGTGAAGAGAAACCAAGATGGCGGCATAGGTAAACACCGGAAATTGCTGCCTCCCACAACAAATTCAAAAATACAACTAAAAACAAAACAGACATCATCCAGAACTACAGGAAGGCTGGCTGAGTGGAAATTCTACAACTAGAAGAAAAGAGAAAAGCACACTGAGACTCAGAGGAGGTGCAGAAGTAAAGTGCAGAGGTACGGAGGCGCACGCGGAAAGGGCTGGCAACTGAGGACGTGGCTGTCTTTCTGAATCTGGAGGGAGTCACACGCCCCCGACTGCTCTGAACTCCAGTTCCGGGTGAGTCTCTGGGGACCCAGACTCATACGGGGAGAAACTGGACTGTCTGGCAGCAGGCAGAACTCGGAACTCGAGGGTGGCTTTCTCTCAAAGGTCTTGCAGCAATTACCGGGACACTGAGACGCTCGGCCCCTTAGGGCAGGGCTGAGGATCAGCCATAGCTGTTGATCCCCTGAGACCCCGCCCCACCCAGGCTGCAGCAGAGGCTTTTGCATATGAATGCCCTGGCCCTTCGCAATCTAAAAATACCTAACTAACTGCAGCTGGGTCAGAGACCCAGAACTTCCAAGAGAAGGCTCAAGGCCCCACAGCAGCTTGCACTGCTTCACAGCTGGGCATCATCTGGGCACCTCCAAACCCCAAACAAGGAAGGGGAATCTGCATATCTCTTCGTAGCTCCTGCTGGGTAGCCTCAGGCAGAGGCTAAATTAGCACCTCCTTAGAGATCCAAGAGCCAGTGTACCCAGTGGTCAGAGTGGACCATCCAGATTACAACTCCTCAGATCCATAAGGGACACACTCAGGGGGCAGACTCTGAGCACCAAAGCCCCACTGAAGCAAGTCTTGCCCCAGAAGGGTGTCTTCAGCACAGAAGTTCTCCCACCGTAGACACAGCTGATTCTCACAGCCAATTGGCCTGGAGGTCAATTCCTCCCAGTGATACCAACAACAATCAAGGCTTAACTACAACAAGACTGTGCACAAAGCCCACAAAGGGGTGCACCAAGAGTGTCCACCTCAGGTCATTGGGGAGGCTGAGCCACTGGGCCCTATAGGACACCTAGCACACAAAGCCACTCTACCAAAGCAGGGAAGCATAAAAAATGCGGAGACAAAGAAACAGGTCACAAATGACAGAAATGGAGGAAAGCAAACGACTGGATATAGAGTTCAAAACCACGGTTATAAGGTTTTTCAAGAATTTTCTAGAAACCGCCGATAAATTTAGTGAGACCCTGGAGGATATGAAAAAAAGACCAACTAGAAATTAAGCATACACTGACTGAAATAAAGAATAATATACAGAGATCCAACAGCAGACAGAGGATCGCAAGATCAAGTCAAAGATTTGAAATACGA
>NW_005871431.1:673990-676478 GCF_000147115.1 Myotis lucifugus | reverse complement strand
CGAATTATAGGGGTGCCAGAAGAAGAGAGAGGGCAAGATATTGAAAACCTATTTGAAGAAGTAATGACAGAAAACTTCCCCTACTTGGTGAAAGAAATAGATTTACAAGTCCAGGAAGCACAGAGAACCCCAAACAAAAGGAATCCAAAGAGGACCACACCAAGACACATCATAATTAAAATGCCAAGAGCAAAAGACAAAGAGAATCTTAAAAGCAGAAAGAGAAAAAAAGTCAGTTACCTACAAGGGAGTACCCATACAACTGTCAGCTGATTTCTCAACAGAAACTATGCAGGCCAGAAGGGAGTGGCAAGAAATATTCAAAGTGATGAATACCAAGAACCTACAACCAAGATTACTTTATCCAGCAAAGCTATCATTCAGAATTGAAGGTCAGATAAAGAGCTTCACAGATAAGAAAAAGCTAAAGTAATTCATCACCACCAAACCAGCATTATATGAAATGCTGAAAGGTATCCTTTAAGAAGAGGAAGAAGAAAAAGGTAAAGATAAGAATTATGAATAGCAAATACACACCTATCAACAAGTGAATCTAAAAATCAAGTGAATAAAAAATCTGATGAACAGAGTAAACTGGTGAATATAATAGTACCAGGGGCATGGAAAGGGAGTCGACTGACAATTCTTGGGGGGAAAGGGGTGTGGGGGTGCAGGAAGAGACTGGACAAAAATCGTGCACGTATGGATGAGGACAGTTGGGGGGGGTGAGGGCAGAGGGTGGGGTGGGAACTGGGTGGAGGAGAGCTATGGGGGGAAAAAAGAGGAACAACGTAATAATCTGAACAATAAAGATTTAATTTTTTTTTAAAAAAGCCCAGTGAAGTTAGTATGATAAACGCTTTTTTCAATCACAGCCTCCACGTCCTAATTCTTCAGGCTCCGCCCCCAAAGCCCTTTCCCTTCCCCTTCAATCTGGCTTCCCAGACCCCGCACCCAATCTGCCTCTAGAACCTCCAGGCCCAGCCTGAACTCCTAGGCTTCGCCGCAGGGACTCCCCAACAATCCTTAGGTCTGCTCCCGAAGCCCTGCAGCCCCGCCCTAACACCCTAGGCTTTCCAGACCCCGTCCCCACTTCGGGGCCCTCCAGGTTCCGCCGCCAACTCTCCCCTACAACTCCAGGCCCAACCAGGGGCCACATGCAACCGCTAGGTCCCGCCCCCAACCCCCCCCCATTCCGCCCCCAAATTCGCCCCATGACCCTCCCCAGAGAGAAACAATCCCTAGGTCCCCGCTGCGATTCCCCCGCCACCATCCCCCCGCCCGCGCCCGGCTGAGGACCCCGCTTCTGCAACAACCCCAGACCACGCCCAGGCCGCATACCCAGCACCCTTTGCTTCTCCAACCCGCCCTCTGACCCCGCAGGCCCCGCCCCAGCCCGCGAGGCCCCGCCTCCTCCAGGACGCGCTCCCGGGGGTTGCCCGGAGGCCGGCCGGCCCCTCTGGACCCCCGTGCCTCTTGCTCACCGGGCCAGTCAGGGCGCCGCGGCCGCAGCCCGCACTCGTCCTACCTCCCCGGCTCCGGTGCCGCCATCTTCCCTGAGACCAACGAGTCGCCCGCGCAGCGCGGCCGCCTCCCAGAGGTTTCTGGGACGGCGGCGGCGCTGGCTCCGCCCACTTCCGGGCTTGTTTGTCTGGGAGGCTCAATAGACTTCCAGCAGCTACCTGAGCTTTGTGAGGATAACGAACACTGTTTCAACTCCAGTGAGAGATCCCGTATGTGCTGCACTAATATCGTATCACGATGGGTTGCCCTCAGTGGGAAGTATTTATATGCCCTGTAAATGGCCCTAGGTTCGGCCCCAGCTAATGCTGGCTTCGGCAGTACTGCACTAAAATTGGGACCCTACAGAAAAGATGAGCATGGCCCTTGCACAAGAATGCCACACAGACTCGTGAAGCGTTCAGTATTTTGCTTTTCTAATATTCGTGGGTGGGGAAACTGAGGCTGGATAAGAAAGTGCCTTACTCAACCGAGGGCCCTCCCAACCTCAGGCCCCATCTCTAACTCCTTCCAAAGCTGGTTAGTTCCATTCTGTGTTTGCTTTACTTTTTTAAAAAATATATATATTCAATGTGTTCATTGATTTCAGAGAGGAAGGAACAGGGAGAGAGAGATAGAAACATCAATGATGAGAGAGAATCATTCATTGATCGGCTGCCTCCTGCACGCCCCCCACTGGGGATAGAGCCTGCAACCCGGGCATGTGCCCTTGGCTGGAATCGAACCCAGGACCCTTCAGTCTGCAGGCCGATGCTCTATCCACTAAGCCAAACCGGCCAGGGCTGCTTTACTTTTGTATTGTTCATCGGTGGGGGAAGTGAGGTGACTTATCCAGTTGAGGACCCTTCTGGGTTTAAACCCCATCCCCCAGTTCCTCCTCCAACAAGCTGCTTCTATTCCTGCTGAGGCGCGCGGCCAATGTGGGACATCTTTACCTCCTGGTATTGCAAGAGAAGGTGCACCATGG
>NW_005871431.1:664472-671135 GCF_000147115.1 Myotis lucifugus | reverse complement strand
AGAACAAAGACAAGCATGTGGATGAACCATCTTGGGGTTGCCATGGGAACTGTCTCCTAAGCGACTCTGGGCAGGAAACAGCGAGACAGACAGCAAAGGCCTACAAGCACCATCCCTAGAGGGCGGTGTCCCAAGACCACCCCCACCCCCTTTATAACTGGGGACACAGGCCCCAAGAAGGGGCACTTGCCAGAAGTCATGTGTGGCACAGCAGAGGGGAGTATGGCTAAATGAGGACCCTGCAGACACTGGGGTCCCCTCGAAGCTCAGCTTCATCACCCTCACATAGGCCCCTCTCTCCCTCTGGCTCTGAAGATGTGGATGGAGGTGGGGTCTGTGTCCACAGCATCGCCCTGTGTGAGGCCAGGACCACAGGTGCTCTGATGAATTAATGCAGAGTTCCACTACCACTGCTTTGTTCAGGCTGTCTCTCCCCCGCCCCCGGCGCCCCCCCAGAGGCCTCCCACTGAGTAAACAGATCCCGTGTAGCCTCGGTTTCTGTGGGCAGAATGGGCAGAACTGGCTCACTGGGAGGGTCCCAGAGCTACCGGGCACTTACTGGCTGAGATGAGGTCCATGTACTGGCAGACAGCATGGAGCAGGAGCCTCTCGAAGCTGTGGAGGAATGAGCGGTGAATGGCCACGGGCTGAGTCATGGCACACATGGAGGGAGCTTGCTGCACCTGCCCCCACCAGTCACCTGTTGTCCAGCATGGCCGTGTACACGGCCTGGGGAGACACTGAGAAAAACCTCAGCAGCCGCTCCTCCCAGGTCTCCAGCGTTTCCTGCAGGAGATAGAGGCCCAGGGTCAGGCTGACACTGAGATCTGGGCCAGGCTGGCCAGGCACCCCCATGCCCAGGACAGTCTCCAGAGCTCAAAGCCTTGGGTTCAAATGTGGCCTCTGACCGGCAACATGAGGCTACGTAACGAGTTCCAAGAATTCCAGGCACTTAGAAATCTTCCTATCTTTGAATGCCTGCACCTTCTGCCTGGTGAACTCCTACACATCCTGCAGTGCCCACCTTCATTGCCCATGACCCTCCCACCCTTGACCAGCCCTGGGCCCTGCATTCTGATCACACTGGTGTGTATCCCACCCTGTTTCCACTGCAGCACGTGCACTCTGTAACTGGTGCCCTCATGCCACCCCCAACTGAAAAGTTAAGACAGGCAGGAGCGGGAAGATGGGCCCAGCCTGATACTCACCATGGGGATGCGGCTCCTCTTGAGAACGGCTCGCAGACGCCGGCTGATGCGCTGGAAGCACTCTCGGGGGGTGTAGGCTGGGTCCTCTGCAAGAGTCCAAGGCTTGGGGCAGCCGCTGAAGCAAACTGCCTGCCCGCCCCACCGGGCTCCTCCCCACCTGTCCCAGTCCCGCCCCACACACGAGGCCAGGCCCCTATCCACAAGTCTGGGTCCCCTCCACCCCTCATGCAGGCCGCACCTTTCCTCCGGTCCACCCCCCGGCTAGGTCCCCTTCTCCGGGCCTTGCTCTTGGCCTCATCCTCCAGGTATTGGAGGACCCGCTCCTGCTCCTCCCCGGAGCGGTTCATGAAGTCATTCCAGACCTGGAACAGAGGCAGGCAGGCGCTGGGCTAATGATGGGGCCTCTCTGGGCATCAGCTTCCCCATCTGGCCAATGCACACAGCGGGCCACCAAGTGTATGGAAATACTCCTTGTGGACACCTTTGCCCACGGGACCCGCCAGGAGTTTAGTTCATGGGACGCCTGAAGACCTGCTTGTCTGGGGAGAGGTATCTGTATGGATGAGCAGATGAATCATGGGTGCTGGGAGGTTCTGGGGTGGGGTGTGGGGTTCCAGCCTGGTCTGGGGAACCCAGAGGAAGATTGAAGGGGCATCCATCAAGGGACCAGAGGTAGGTGGGGACTCCTGGTGGAGGCACTAGCACAGGCAGTGCCTGGTGGTGGGAGCCAGAACAGAAACAGTGTGGCTGGAGCAGGGGGAGTGAGCGAGAGCGTAGGGAGCCCCACCTCTACATAGGTCTCATTGCTGCAGGCCTCCGCAAAGATGCCAGGTGCTGCGGGGGGTGCCAGGTCCCCATCCTCCGGACCAAGTGTGTCCCCGTCTGTCTTCAGCAGGGTCAGGAGGTATTGGGCTAGATGGAAACAGATGGTCTCTGAGCTGGGGTGTGGCGTTTGGGGCCCTCCAGGCTTCCTCCCTCTCTCTCTATTTATATTTTTTGTTAATTCTCATGGGGATATTTTTTCCATTGATTTTTAGAGAATGGGAGGGAGGGAGGGGGAGAGAGAGAGAGAGAGAAACGTCGATGTGAGAGAGACACATCTATTGGTTGCTTCCCACACACACCCTGACTGGGGTCAGGAATTGAACCTGCAACCCAGGTATGTGCCCTTAACCGGGAATCAAACCCGAGACCCTTCAGTACGTGGGCTGACACTCTAACGTCTCTATATTTATAGCTTTTATTCTCTGGATTGTACCAGCCTCCCCACCTCCACACTCCAACTGTCTCTCCCAGAAGGTACAGAAACCATCCAGCCTCCAGAAGTCCTCCTACCTCTCCCTGCCTAGGTGAACTCCTACACACCCTTTAAAGCCCCGGCTCCAATGCCTCAAGTTCCCTCTGGCCCAGCCCCAGGATCGCCCAGCTCAGGGTCAGGCCCATGGTAAGGGCAGCAGATAATTCCAACATGCATACCATTCTCATCGGAGACCTCGGAACCCCCAGGAGGGACCCCTGACCCTGACCCCTGACCCCTGCTCACTGTTCTCTAGGCGCTGGAGGCTCTTCCGCCCTTTGGCCTTGGGCACAAGGTCTGAGTTCCGCACGGCCTGGTTGATGAAGTGCTGCTTCCGCTTGGAGGCCGAGAACCTCTTCACTTGGGAGCCAGCTAGAGCGGGCAGGCATCCCGAGAGGTGCCTGTGGGCCAGGGTTTAGGGCGGGGAGCAGTCCTCAGGGCCAAGACAGGCCAGGACGCCCAGGCAGAACCCTACCACTGCCGTTCTACCATAGTCCTCACCTGCTTGGTTTCCCTCAGCAACGGCAGCTCACCCCCTGCCGTGTATGCAGCCCTGGACCCTTAACATTTAATTTTGTTTCATCGTCACATCACCCGAAATGCAGGCATAATTGTGATGACAGATTAGTAAACGGAAGCTCAGAGAAGACCCATGCCTGAATTCACACATCAGGTGGGTGGCTGAGAAAAGCTGCTCCCCTCTCCCCCAGGTTTCCAGATTTTAGCTGCAAGCTGATGAGGCCCAGAGTATACGGATTTGAGCACCACCATCCTCTGGGAGTTTCTCAAAGACTTGATTCGCCTAAGCCCAGCTTCCCCAATGTGCCCAGGGACCAGGACCAGGGAGGAGGCTGGAGTGCCCCCCTCCAGCTAATCTGCCCTCCTCAGAGCAAATGGCATTAACTATGGAGATGGATTAGCAGGGCCACCAAGCCTCCTGCTGGGGACCAGAAGGCCAGGTGCATAGGAGCAGCAGGGGGCTCTCGGATAGAAACCTCAAGGCAAGAAGGTGCTGGGGCTTTCTGGTCAGTCCCTGACAACAGCAAACCACAGGATGGTCCCCATGGACTCACATAGAGTGTGGATGGTCCCTGCTGGGCTCAGAAACCCTCACGGTGCGGGGCAATAGTGGGTTCTGGCCCTTGAATGTCTGGGGTGCCAGGATCCCCCTCCCCATGTACCTTCCCTCATTCACTCCTGTCATCTCCTGTTGCTCCTCCAAAAAGCCAGGCACAGTCCCACCTCTGGGCCTTTGCACTGGCTGTGCCCTCTGCCTGGTACACTAAGTCCCCTAGACTCCGAATGGCTCACTGGCTCACTTCCTTTTGGCTTCTGTTGAAACTTCCTCAGTGAGACTGCAACCTCTTCCGTTTAATACCTTATTGCTTTGGTTTTTGGATCACCGTACCTTCTACTCTCCACTGATGACTCCTCACCTCTCCCGATAGATCATAACCTCTCCTAGGGCACTCACAGCTATACCTGGCACACAGTAGGTGCTCAAACACACACACACACACACACACACACACACACACACACACACACTGCTGCATCAGATGTCCCAGAAAATACCTGTGGGTGCCTGTGAGTCTGGGAGAGGACAAGAGAAGCTGGGACAGGCACCCTCCCCTGGCATCCCAACCCCCCATCTGCTTGGTTTCCTCCTGTGATGGGGAGCTCACCCCCTCAGCCACACCAATGATCATAGCAACATCCCTGGGGTGAGAGCATTCACATATCAAGTCAGCACAGGATCCGACCTGAGAGTTGACTCCTGAGGCTGAAGCACGCCCACCCCAACCTCCAGATTCACCCATGGCCTCCCTGGGGCTCCAGGGCCTCGGTCTCCACTCCAGGAGCTGGACAGAGTCCAGGATGGTAGCCTGGTTGGGCAGATAACAGAAGCCACATCCTGGGGGGAGCTATCAGACATCAGAACAGGGCAGGACTCAGTGAGAGAGCTCCAGCCCTTATGGCATGGGCTCTTTGAGAAAAAGGGCTTCCTGGCACCTCCAGAGGAGGAGCAGAGCTAAGATTTGAACCTGAGTCTGAAGAGAACCCCCACATACAACAAAAGGAAGCCTCTTGTTTCACTTGTGGGTGCACAGAGATCTGTGGTGGGTTCCTCAGACGAAAGCCCACCTAGCTAAGACCCAACAGGCCCCTCCCCTGTTCCACCACCACCCGTGGCTCCCTAGCACTGTCAGAGAAAGGCCCAGCTCTTCCTTGACCTGGAGTTGGAGACCCTGTCTGTCTTGTCCCCAGGCATTCAGGGGGCTTACTACCCTCTTATGGGCCTCAAGTGCTGAGCTGAGCACTGTAAAATGAGTCCACCATCCATTCAAGCTTGCTAACTTCAACCAGATTCCAGCAGGAGATAAGAAACATGTGGCTACGGGGGGCCTGGGTCCCCCCACTCAAGACACAGAGAGGACAAGGCATAAAGGGGGCAGGGCACAGTTTCCCAGTAATTCTTATTTGTTATAAAGGCTGGGGGGAGGGGTGTTGACTATCAGTGTAAACTCTATAGAAAATTATCTCTACCTGGCAAAACATCAATGCCCAACCCCATCTCTCCTCTGGGGGCTTCCTCTGCTCCAGCCACATGGATTCCCTCCATGTACCTCAAACTAGCCAGAAACAACCCACCTCAGGATCTCTGCACGTGCTGAGCCCTATGCCTGAAGCACCCTTTCCCAGCTCTTTCTGACCTCTGCTCAAATGTCACCTCCCCAGAAGCCGCCTCAGCCCCCACTAGCCCAATCAGCCCTGCTTGCATGCTTCACCAGTTGGCATCCAAGATCAGCCGGCCCATGTATGTGTTTGTCCCTTAATCCTCACCTTCCTTGCTAGACCTGTGCAAAGAGGACACATGACGAAGTCGTCGTTTTGGTCTCTGCTGTGTCCCCAACACCGGGCCCACAGCGGGTGCTCAATCGCTGTTCATCTGCTCTCTGTGCCACCCAAAAGACCACTCTACAGATGGGGAGACTGAGGATCCAGAGCGGCACCCGAGGCTTCTGGACCAGCAGTCCTCAGGAAATGTGTGCCCAGGGGCAGGCCCGATGGTGAACAGCTGCTAAGTCAGGTTGGGTTTGGGAGGACCAGATCCTATTGCCCCCAATTCTGCTCCCTGAAATGGGGAATTTTGACACTGTTGCCCTGAGCAAAAATCACCTCCTCTGACCTGTCCCCCCCCACCCCCCTCAGGGATGGGCAAGAGAGGAACCTACTTCCCTAGCAGGAAACCAAGAGGGCTCAGGGTAGAGATGACTCAGACTGGGTGGGGCCACCCAGCAGTGGCCTCACCCCCCAAAACACAGAGGTGAGGGGCACTCTGTGCAGGTCAGAGTAACACACCTGGCAGGTAAATACCCAGGTTAAGGCCTCTTAAAAGAGGTATTATCTCTCATCCCGGTAAATACCGATATATGTAGAGATCAGCAGGGCCTCAGGTAAATGCCCAGATGAGATAACACAAGCTAATAATAAATAACAATAAAGTAATAACAAATATAATAAGACAATAAAATCCTTTAAAAATAATAATAAAATTACAATAATAAGATGTTTAAGATAATTAAAGAATGGACACTCCTGTGCTGGGCACCTCAGGGGGCACAGGGTCACTGACCCCCAGCCACTCTGAGGCCACTGTTGTTATCTCATTTTACAAGGGGGAAACTGAGGCACGGGACCGGTGGACCACACCCTTTGAACCCTGGTGTTTCGGCCTAAACTCCAGGGTTCAAAGGAAATCGGGGACCCACCGGATCCACACTCACATGGGGGAGGGGTGTCTACACCCATATGGGTTCGCTCCACCGGCTTCCAGGCTGCCTCCGAGGACAGACGGGCTCCGGTGGACCGGGTTTTAAGCCCCTCCACCCCCGGTTAAGCTGGGTTTGTAGCCGGAGACAAACCCATATACTCCGCGCCCCCAGGAAGGAGCTGACAGTCCAGGTGGGGAGCCAGCCCTGGCTGTGGGGTGAGCGCCCGGCCTGGGGACAGGAACCCCGCGCGCGGACAAAAGCCTGGGGACACCACACCGCGGCCGCCTGGCCGAGCGGTCGCAGGTGCTCCCAGGACCCCAGACGGTTCGGCACCGGGGACTCACAGGGCCCGGGGGTCCTCACACCCCCCGCCGGGGTGCGC
>NW_005871431.1:652092-664047 GCF_000147115.1 Myotis lucifugus | reverse complement strand
CAGGAAGGCGGCCTATCCCCGGGGTTCAGTGGGAAGGGGTCCCCCTGCCCCTGGGAGACCGATGGGGAAATTTGAATAAATGAGGGGGGGGGGGCGGGGGTGATGGTTCTGCGGCCACAAACGCAGGCTGCGGGCGTGGCGGGGCGCCAGCCCCGGGGAAGGGGAAACGGAGGCCTGGGTAACGGGGAGGGAAGGATGATGACTCGCTCCCCTCCCCTCCCCGGGCACCCACGGCCTTTTCCTCCCCCAGCTCCCCCCTGTCGTTCATGACAGTGCAGCCCCGGCTGCATGCCTCAGTTTACCCACCTCTGGAATCAGGACGTCGGGCCCCGCTCGGGGTGGCCCGGTTGGTTAAGCGTCGTCCCGGACACGAACAGGTGGTGGCTGAGTCAGGGCGCACACCCAGGTGGCGGGTGCAATCCCGAGGTCAGCTACATCCAGCAGGCCGGCTGTGGGCGGGGAGAGGGGGCTGGGGAGCCAGGGGGCAGGTGGGTGCAGTGGGGAGAATGGGGCACAGGGGGAAGTGGGTGGGGGGTGAATCAGCTGGTGGATAGGCTGGGAGGAGGTGTAGCCTGGACCCAGTGGTGGGGGCGGAGGACCCCAGCAATGGGTCTGGCAGGGCTACAGAGAGGCACTGGGTGTTGGAGATGAGCACTGGAGGGTGATCCGGGTTCTTGCCCCACCTGTCCCTAGGATGGCTCTGCCTCTCCCTGCCTCAGTCTCTGGGTCTCAGAAGACCCCCAATGGTGCCCTCAAATCCTCACCATTCTGGCCCTGACTGGTTTGGCTCAGTGGATAGAGCCTTGGCCTGTGGACTGAAAGGTCCCAGGTTTGATTCCGGCCAAGGGCATGTAGCTTGGTTGCAGGCACATTCCCAGTAGGGAGTGTGCAGGAGGCAGCTGATCAGTGTTTCTCTTCATGTTGTTTCTAACTCTCTATCCCTCTCCCTTCCTCTCTGTAAAAAATCAATAAAATATATATTTTTAAAAATCCTCACCATTCTGAAGTCCTTTCTGGTATCGCCCCTCTCCTGACCCTTTCATTTGTGGGTCCTGAAGACCCTTCCAGGACACACCCTGTGTGTGCCTGAGTGGACATTTGTGTGTATGTGTGTGTGTGTTGGGGGGGGGGGTGACCCTCAGTGTGGGCACAGACAACCAATGGATGTTTCTCTCTCTCCCTTCCTGCCTTTAAAAAAAATCAATTAAACACACATATCTTTGGGTGAGGACTAAAAAAACAAAACAAAACAAAAACAAAAAATTAGGGTGTCAGCACCCACCACTTTTGCCATTTTGGGTTTATTCATTCTACAGATGCCTCCTATTTCATGGGGCCGCCTCTGGGCTCTGTGGACCCAGCAGTGACCAAGACAGACCCCTCCCTCACCCACAGGGAGAGGAAGAGGAGCCTCTGGGTCAGTGATGGCGAACCTTTTGAGCTCGGCGTGTCAGCATTTTGAAAAACCCTAACTTAACTCTGGTGCCATGTCACATATAGGCATTTTTTGATATTTGCAACCATAGTAAAACAAAGATTTATATTTTTGATATTTATTTTATATATTTAAATGCCATTTAACAAAGAAAAATCAACCAAAAAAATGAGTTCGAGTGTCACCTCTGACAGCGTGTCATAGGTTCGCCATCACTGTTCTGGGTGGAACAAATAGCCAATGCAGAGTGGCCAGAGCAGGGAGATGAGTGGGAGGCAGGGGGAATAGAGGTGGAGGGGAGGGGCAGAACCCTGAGTCCGGTGGCTCTGTGATGACAGCTCTGGTTTTGGTCCCAAGGGCACTGGGGAGCCATGGGAGGACTTAGAGCACAGAATTAAACCTGCTCTAACATCCAGACTTCACCCTTCAATCTACAAGGAAAGTGGGGAACCTACACCACAGGGATGCAACCCGCCAGATCCAGTCGGGTGCAAATTGTACAGAACAAATAACCCGATTATCTTAACAAAGAAGGAGCAAGGGGGGAGATTGTAGGCGTGGGAGTGGGTGGAGGTGGAAGTGGGCATAGATGGGATAAATGATGATGGGGGAAAATTTTTTAAAAAAAGAGCAATGGCCCTAACCGGTTTGGCTCAGTGGATAGAGTGTCGGCCTGCGGACTGAAAGGTCCCAGGTTCGATTCCGGTCAAGGGCATGTACCTTGGTTGCGGGCACATCCCCAGTAGGAGGTGTGTAGGAGGCAGCTGGTGGATGTTTCTCTCTCATCAATGTTTCTAACTCTCTATCCCTCTCCCTTCCTCTCTATAAAAAAAGCAATAAAATATATTTTAATAAAATAAAATAAAAAGAGCAATGGAGGGCAGAAAAAAAAGGAGGAAGAACAATTAAAAGACACACACCCTCAAAGAGCTCATACTGTGTGCCTTCATGTAGATAAATGTGCAAAGATGCAAAGGAAATTAATGGTGCTACACATCAGGAGAGAAGGAAGAAGTGGGGAGGGGGCTCGGGGGCTACAAATGCTTGCTCTCCTGCTCGGGCCCATGATGAGTAGCTGCTCGATACATGGGCCAGTCCTAGAGTAAGCAGCCTGAGCCTTGACCTGACAGGGCCTCATTCCCAGAGAGCCTGGACGGCACTTTCTTCCAACCTCCTGGGCCCTTGGCCTGTCCGTGAGCTGCTGCTGGTCCCCAGAGCCCCCACCTGGAAGGCCCAGCCACCTGCTGAGCGCTCCCTCAGGCCCGTTCAACTCGGCACCTGCCCCCACACAGTTCCTCTATCTCATCTAACCTGTTCCTCTTACCATCCCACATGGATTTCTCTTCCCTGGTCTTTATTCTAAGTTCTCCAGAATAACTTTGAAGGTATAAAAAGGGCGAACAAGGAAACGGTCCCCTCCACCTGGCTCTTTGCACTCCGCCCTGGAGAGAGTTGATGTGCTTTGATGCCTGTGCATAGCTATTCACTTCTCCCCCCATTTTAGTCTTTTTATACAAACGGTAGCATCTCATTCTCTGCTGCCAAGTACTCCACCATGGTGACCATCCTGGTACCTAGGCTAGTGTATGGGGTCCATTTCTAGGTGTGGTTTTCAGGTACAACAACGTCCACCACCGGGCACCTACCACCAGCGGTACAGGTGTCTGCCAATAGCTGCCCATGAGCTGGGAGGTGGACACGCCTAAGGGGTCTGATTTGCAGCAACCCAAATCCAGGGAGATTGTGTTCTTTAAAGAAGAGGCATCTTCTAACCGCCAGAACCTGGGCAGTGAGTCCAGACCCCCTGGTCAGGGTGGGTCCCTCCAGTCTGCACAGCAGCCTATCCATCCCATCCCCCTCTGCCCCAACCCTTCCTCCAGTCCCTCTTCTCCAGTGCTCTCACCCGGCCGGTCAGGGGGAGGAGAGAACGGGGGTAAGGTTGCTGGGCGGGCGCGCGCGGAGGGCCACGGGCAGGGGAAGGCGTGGAGAGGCCTGCAGGAGAGGCAGGAAGGCGGGGACAAGGGGGGAATGGGGTATAAATGCGAGGCGGCTGCGGCAAGAGCAGAGGCGCCGCTGCGTCCGGAGGAGCCACCTTCCAAGCCCGGTGGCTTCCAGCCGAGATCCTCCCCGGGTCCGCAGGGGCATCCCCGGACGTCCCGGAGAGCGATCGATAGAAAGAGGGCGGCAAAGTCATGCGCTCCTTGGCCAAGTCTGGGCCCAATGCGTCCTGGTGGGCTCTGGCCAACGCATCGGGCTGTCCGGGCTGTGGCGCCAACGCCTCGGACGGCCCGGTCCCCGCGATGCGGTCCGTGGACGCCTGGCTTGTGCCGCTCTTCTTCGGCGCGTTAATGCTGCTCGGCCTGACGGGGAACTCGCTGGTCATTTTCGTCATCTGCCGCCAAAAGCAGATGCGCACGGTGACCAACTTCTACATAGGTGAGCACCTGGGTGCTGCGCGCTGCACGTCTGCCAGTCCCCCTGTCGCCACGAGGGAATGGCGGGGCCGCCCCCTAGCGGTGCCCCGGGCCCTCCCAGCGAGGAGTCCCCCCCGCGGGTCTCCGCTCTTTTCCCTGTTGGCCCTGTGCCTTAGGCTAGAGGTCGGAGGGTTCATGGGGTCGCAGCAGTTAAAAGGTTGGAGAGTGTGGCTTGGAGAGCTCGCCCCTGCCCCTCGAGGAAGATGTCCGGCTGAAATGTGGTCTGTGACACAGTATTCGATGAATAAAAGCAGTGGCGGGGAGGGACTGCTTGGTCCTCGGGCTCCCCTTTTGCCCTTTCTGCCAGTGGCTCAGTTTGCACCCTGGTGTGAGGGGATGGCCTGCCATACAGGTGAGCGCTCAGTTCGTGTTCTCCATTCTATGGTGGGTGTTGGGCCAGCACCACTGTCTCCAATTTGCGGAGGAGGAAACTGAGGCTCGGAGGGACAGGGCCCTGCTCAGGCTCTCCCAGCCCAGACAGGGGTGAGCGGGGCCCACTGAAGCTTGAATAGCTGTGAAGTCGGTGTGGGGATGTCTGAAATATAAAAGGGGGAGACTGAAGGATGCAGGGGGCCTTCTGGAGCTGTCCTGCTGGTCACTCAGACAAAGGTGAGTGCTAGGAAGCTGGGCCAGAAGCGCTGGGCGGCGGAGGCCCGGCGCCCCATGTCCAGAGCCCGAACATCTCCCGCCTGCAGCCAACCTGGCAGCCACGGACATGACCTTCTTGCTGTGCTGTGTGCCCTTCACCGCCCTACTCTACCCACTGCCTGCCTGGGTGCTGGGTGACTTCATGTGCAAGTTTGTCAACTACATTCAGCAGGTGGGCTGTGGGCGGGGAGAGAGGGCTGGGGAGCCAGGGGCAGGTCTGGGTGTGGGCAGGTGGGTGCAGTGGGGAGAATGGGGCACAGGGGGAAGTGGGTTGGGGGTGAATCAGCTGGTGGATAGGCTGGGAGGAGGTGTAGCTTGGACCCAGTGGTGGGGGGCGGAGGACCCCAGTAATGGGTAGGGCAGGGCTACAGAGAGGCCCTGGGTGTTGGAGATGAGCACGGGAGGGTGATCCGGGTTCTTGTCCCACCTGTTCCTAGGATGGCTCTGCCTCTCCCTGCCTCAGTCTCTGGGTCTTAGAAGGCCCCCAATGGCGCCCTCAAGCCCTCACTATTCTGGGGTGCTCTCTGGTATCGCCCCTTTCCTGACCCTTCAATTTGTGTCCCCAAGACCCTCCCAGGACACGCCGTGTGTTTGGACATTTGTGGGGGGGAGGGGTGGCCCCCGCAGTGTGGACACAGACAAGGCGGGCCCCAGACCAGGCGGGGAGAGGGATGGGGGCGGGCCCACGCCCAGCTCCCGGCCCTCCCAGGTCTCGGTACAGGCTACGTGCGCCACTCTGACCGCCATGAGTGTGGACCGCTGGTACGTGACGGTGTTCCCGCTGCGCGCCCTGCACCGCCGCACGCCCCGCCTGGCGCTGTCAGTCAGCTTGGGCATCTGGGTGGGTGAGTGCAGTGCGGGAGCACACGGGGTGGGGGGACAAGTCCCCGTGCCCTGGGCGCCTTCCTTCTCGCCATCTCTCTCTGGGCGTCGGGAAATGCGCGCCATAGCGCTCCCTGCGAAGAAGCACTGAGCGCGCAGACTGGGGAAGCCCCGGGCCCCCTCCTGGCCCTAGTCCCCCGGCAAGGTCTGCAGCTGCGCCTGTGGTGCAGGCTCCGCTGCCGTGTCGGCGCCCGTGCTCGCCCTGCACCGCCTCTCGCCCGGGCCGCGCACCTACTGCAGCGAGGCCTTCCCCAGCCGCGCCCTGGAGCGCGCCTTTGCGCTCTACAACTTGTTGGCGCTCTACCTGCTGCCGCTCGTCGCCACCTGTGCCTGCTATGGGGCCATGCTTTGCCACCTGGGCCGGGCCGCCGTGAGCCCGGCGCCCGCCGACAGCACCCGGCAGGTGCGCCGCTGGGTGGGTGGGAGGAGCAGCCAGGCTGGGATGGGCACAGTGGGGGGTGGGGAGGCACATCTGAGGAATCTGAGGGGGTGACCCAGTGGGGGAATCTGAGGGGCCCAGGATGACAGCTCTAAGGGAAGGTCCCACAGCCTCTCCTCCTCCCACCCCCTGCACCCCCAGGGGCAGATGCTGGCGGAGCGAGCGGACGCTGTGCGGGCCAAGGTGTCAAGGCTGGTGGCGGCCGTGGTCCTGCTCTTCGCTACCTGCTGGGGCCCCATCCAGGTGTTCCTGGTGCTGCAGGCACTGGGCCCGTCGGGCTCCTGGCACCCTCGCAGCTACGCGGCTTACGCGCTGAAGATCTGGGCGCACTGCATGTCCTACAGCAACTCCGCCCTGAACCCGCTGCTCTACGCCTTCCTGGGCTCGCACTTCCGGCAGGCCCTGCGCCGCGTCTGCTCTGGCGCTTGCAGGCGCCGCCGGCGTCCCCAGCGGTCTGGACCCTCGGGTCTCTCCGCCCCCGACCCACGCGGAGCTGCACCGCCCAGCCGCCCTTCGAGACTCCAGGACGTCGAAGCCGGGAAGCAGCGGGCTGTGCGTCCTGAGGGAACATGCTGCCCCTCTCTGAGCCGACTCTGGTGGAATCGAGGTGGGCCCCCCTCTGGAACAGGTGTTGCTTGAACAGCAGTTGCCGTTATTCTGTTATTAATATCTTCATTTTTGTCCAAGATAATCTTAGTGAAAATGTCTTGTCCTCTTGTAACGTGTGTTACAAATTGGCTGTGATGTGTGCAGTTGTTGCTGTTGTGATTATTATTTCTGCATGTCCTGACACTGAAGATACTTTGATGCTGGCACCGTCTGGAACTTTCCAGGAAGCCCCAATAGACGTTTTCACTTGGTTAACTGTACGATCGCAAGGTTCATCCCATTGTCAGCGATATTAAAATTCCAACACACCCTGCCCAGGGAGCTGAGTTGGTTACAGCGATCACCCTACGTCCAGATTGGGATTTCAATCCCGGGTGAGGGCACATAGAAGAATCAACCAGCAGCCCTCACCGGTTTGACTCAGTGAATAGAGCATCGGCCTTCGGACTGAAGGGTCCCAGGTTCGATTCCAGTCAAGGGCATGTACCTTGGTTGCGGGCACATCCCAGTAGGGAGTGTGCAGGAGGCGGCTCATTGATGTTTCTCTCTCATCCATGTTTCTAACTCTCTATGTCTCTCCCTTCCTCTCTGTAAAAATCAATAAAGTATATATTAAAAAAAAGAATCAACCAACAGATGCATAAATACGTGAAACAACAAACTGATGTCCACCCCCCCCCCAAATCAATCAATAAAGCCCACCAATCCCCAGTAGGGGTCCTGCAGGAGGCAGCCTATGGATAATATTTCTGTCTCATTGATATTCCTATCTCTCCCTCTCCCTTCCTCTCTCTGAAATCAATAAAAAAAAACAAACATTAAAAAAATAAAACCAATAACTAAAAAAGTTTAAATGTGAACACGTTGTGCATTTTAAAATGGCAGAACAGGCTGTTATTGCTACCTGGAGGCTGGGAAACCTCCCTGGGGCACAGGGCATGGGGCTGCTGTGCAAGAGGCAGGATTGATGGCTGTGTAACAAACTGGCCCAGACAGAGCGTCTCAGAACAGCAGCCATTCATCATCTCTTACTATTCTGTGGGGTGATGGGCCTCCAGCAGGTGGTGCTGTGACCATGTGGTGTTGGCTGGGCCAGGAAGTTGGGAGAAAGCTTCCCTCTAGTGGCCAGTGTGCGCACCTAGGAGGCCTTTGGGCTTCCTCCTGGATGGCCGGCAGGAACATCAGACATTCTGGGCGGAAACTGCAGAGAAGAGGCAGAAACTTCCTGAGGCCTGGGCTCAGGAGTCCCAAAGCCTCACTTTCCCACCCTGAGCTGTCAGAATCCTGTCAGAAGTATGTGTGTGGGGGGGACCCCAACTCTTGGTGGGTGGGGCTGCATGTGCTTGCTGGGGAGAGGGGGGCATAGTGCGGCTCCCAAACAGCCCTGCAAGCTGAAGGCTTCTTTGCCCTGAGGGACATCTGCCCTATCTTGGAAGGCCCCAGTCCTCCCCAATTACGTGGGGACATTATAGCTCCCCAAACCAACCAGGTTTGTAGAGATATTAATATGAGACTGAGGCCCTGGCTGGTTTGGCTCGGTGGATAGAGCATCGGCCTGCGGACTGAAAGGTCCCAGGTTCGATTCCGGTCAAGGGCATGTACCTTGGTTGCGGGCACATCCCCAGTGGGCGGTGTGCAGGAGGCAGCTGATTGATCGATGTTTCTAACTCTCTATCTCTCTCCCTTCCTCTTTGTAAAAAATAAATAAAATCTATTTTAAAAAAATATATGAGACTGAGAAGCTAGGACATCATGTTGTTGTTGTTTTAATCCTCACCCGAGGATATTTTTCCATTGATTTTTAGAGAGAGTGGAAGAGAGAGGGAAAGACAGAGAGAAACATCAATATGAGAAACACATTGATTGGTTGCCTCCTGCACACGCCTTGACCAGGGCCAGGGCTGGGAAGGAGCCTGCAACCGAGCTACGTGCCCTTGACGGGGATTGACCCCCGGAACCTTCGGGTCTGCAGGCCAATGCTCTATCCACTGAACCAAACTGGATCGGGCCATCATGCTGTTTTGCTGTCGGCCTGAATCTTTTTGTTCTGGTCTTCAAGACTTGGCCTCCAGGCTGGATGTGAGGGTGAAATTCTCCTCTTTGCTCATGGGCCCTGCCCACCTCCCTTTCCTCCCCCCACACCCCCCAAATCACTATCTCCCCGTGGCTTCCTGAACTGCTGCTATTCTTCTTGCATCTGGCCCTTTACACATGCAGGTCCCTCTGTTGTGCGAGGTATACCTTCACCCACCCATCACGCCTCAGGTCAGCTGCCTCTTCCTCCAGGAAGTCCTCCCAAATCTCACCAGGCTGGGTCAGGCACCCCACCTGGCTTCCCAGCACAGCTCTAGCATCCTTGTGCTGTACCTTCTGGGTGCATCCTTACTTGGTCCCCCAGGTGTCTCCAGGGTCCAGTGCACAGTAAGGCTGAATAGGATTTTGTGGAATGAATAGCCAGGTGTGCTGTAGGGATTAAAAGAGGAGATGTGTGCATAGCGAATGGCGGGATTTCTCTGTGAAAAAAGGAACTGAAAAAATCATTTAAGAGAGACTCTTGGGCATCTATCTGAGAAAAATGAAAACTTCTGTTCATGCAAAAACCTGTGCATGTGTTCAGAGCAGCTGTATTTGCAAAATCCCCAAACTGGAACCAACCAGATGTCCTTTAACAGGTGACGGGGAAACAGACTGTGGGCCAGTCACACCACAAGCTATGACTCGGAAGGAAAAAATTATGGGCGTACTATGGATACAGGCAACGTCGATGGATCTTCGGGAAGGATGCTGAGTGGGAAGGATCATCCCCAGAGGTTCATGATGTGTGAATCCAGCTATTAAGACCCTCGAGGTGGCAAAATGACAGAATGGACAATAGATCAGTGGTTGTCAGGGTGAAGGGTGGTGGCAAGGAAGGGAAGGTGGGTGGGTGTCATGAGGGACCTTTTTGTTGGAACGGGCCTGTCCCTGGACTGTGGTGCTAGATTCATGAACTTACACCGGTGGTAAAATTGTAGGGAACTACAATTTGGTGGCTAAATTGGTTGGAGCAGCGTCCCATGCCATACACCCAAAGGTTGCAGGTTCGATTCCAGCTCAAGGCACATACCCAGGTTGTGGGTTCGATCCCTGGTCAGGGTGTGTGCAGGAGGTGACTGATCAATGTTTCTCTCTCTCCCTTTCCCTCTTCCTCTCCCTTTCTCTCTAAAACATCAATAAAAGAGAATATCCTCAGGCGAGGATTAAAAAAACCTGTAGGGAACAATACACACACACACACACACACACACACACTGGTACAAGTAAAATGGGGAAATCAAATAGGATGGCTGGATTGCATCAATGTTGATATCCTGATTGTGATATTGTACTACAGTTTTCTAAAATGTTACTCTAGGGCAGTGGTTCTCAACCTTCCTAATGACGCGACCCTTTAATATAGTTCCTCATGTTGTGGTGACCCCCAATTTCATTGTTACAAATTGAACATAATTAAAGCATAGTGATTAATCAAGGAGAGAACCAAGATGGCGGCATAGGTAAACACCGGAGTTAGCTGCCTCAAACAACCACTTCAAAAATACAACTAAAAGATGGAAAGGACATCATCCAGAACCACAGGAAGGGATGGCTGAGTGGAAATTCTACAACTAGAAGGAAAGAGAAAAGCATACCGAGACTCAGAGGAGGCGCGGTGCTGAAGTAAAAGACTAAGGTGCAGAGTGCATGTGGAGCGGGCTGGCGGCTGAGGGCGCGGTTGTCGTTTTCAATCGGGAGGGAGTCTCAGGCTCTGAGCTCCAGTTCCGGGAGAGTCTCTAGGGACCCAGACTCATACAGGAGAAGCGGGACTGTCTGGCATCGGTCAGAACCCGAGGGCAGCTTTCTCTCCGAGGGGCTTGCAGCGATTACCCAGACACCGAGAAGCAAAGCCTCCGAGGGCAAGACTGAGAGCAGCCATAACTGCTAGCCCCGCCCTGTTGATCCTGTAGGACCTGCCCCACCCAAGCCCTGCAGGGAGGCTTTTGCTGGATAGCCGCAGGCAAAGGCTAGATTAGCACCTCCCTAGAGATCCAGGAGCCAGGAAGCCCAGAGGTCAGAGTGGGACCATCTAGTTTGCAGCTCCGTGGAACCATAAAAGACACACTCAGGGGGCAAACTCAGTGAGCACCAAGCCCCATTGAAGCAAGTCTTGCCCCAGAGGGGTGTCTCCAGCACAGAAGTTCTCCCACTGCAGACACAGCTGATTCTCACAGCCAATTGGCCTGGAGGTCAATTCCTCCCAGTGATACCTACAACAATCAAGGCTTAATTACAACAAGACTGTGCACAATGCCCACAAGGGGGTGCACCAAGAGTGTCTACCTCAGGTAATTGGGACACTTAGCACAGAAAGGCACTCTATCGACACAGCGAAGCATAAAAAATGCCGAGACAAAGAAACAGGACACAAATGACAGAAATGGAGGAAAGCAAATTGCTGGATATAGAGTTCAAAACCACAGTTTTAAGGTCTTTAAAGAACTGTCTAGAAGCCGCCGATAAATTTAGTAAGGCCCTCGAAAAGACTGGTGAGACCGTCGATAAATGTAGTAAGATCTTCAAGAAATCTAGTGAAACCCTCGATGTTGTGATAAAGAATCAACTAGAAATTAAGCATACACTGACTGAAATAAAGAATATTATACAGACTCCCAACAGCAGACCAGAGGATCGCAAGAATCACATCAAAGATTTGAAATACGAAGAAGCAAAAAACACCCAACCGGAAAAGCAAAATGAAAAAAGAATCCAAAAATACGAAGATAGTGTAAGGAGCCTCTGGGACAGCTTCAAGCGTGCCAATATCAGAATTATAGGGGTGCCAGAAGAAGAAGAGAGAGCAAGATATTGAAAACCTATTTGAAGAAATAATGACAGAAAACTTCCCCTACCTGGTGAAAGAAATAGACTTACAAGTCCAGGAAGCGCAGAGAACCCCAAACAAAAGGAATCCGAAGAGGACCACACCAAGACACATCATAATTAAAATGCCAAGAGCAAAAGACAAAGAGAGAATCCTAAAAGCAGCAAGAGAAAGAAAGTCAGTTACCTACAAGGGAATACCCATACGAATGTCAGCTGATTTCTCAACAGAAACTTTGCAGGCCAGAAGGGAGTGGCAAGAAATATTCACAGTGATGAATACCAAGAACCTACAACCAAGATTACTTTATCCAGCAAAGCTATCATCCAGAAGTGAAGGTCAGATAAAGAGCTTCACAGATAAGGAAAAGCTAAAGGAGTTATCACCACCAAACCAGTATTATATGAAATGCTGAAAGGTATCCATTAAGAAGAGGAAGAATAAGAAAAAGGTAAAGATACAAATTATGAACAACAAATACACATCTATCAACAAGTGAATCTAAAAATCAAGTGAATAAATAATCTGATGAACAGTATGAACTGGTGATTGTAATAGAATCAGGGAC
>NW_005871431.1:648605-651992 GCF_000147115.1 Myotis lucifugus | reverse complement strand
CGCTAGTCTGCCCCGAGACTGCAGCTCCGCAGGTTCCCGGCAGGTGGCGCGCGCACCCCACGGAAATTCCTAGCTTCCTGGGTGGACTACACAGAGCTCATACGTATCCCAAACTGGACCCTGGCTGAAAGTTTCCCCGCTGCAAATGGGTCAAGCAGAGCCACACAATTCATTTCCAGGGTCTTAGGAACGTTTGTCTCGTGGGCCTCTTCCATGAAAAAATACTGTATTTTAAAAATTACATTTTACAACTGTGCTGCTATAAAGGCAAATATAATTTAGGCAAAATTCATTATGTACTCCTGATTGCTACAGAGGGGCAGATGGAGGCACAGGGAGACTCATGCACCTGCCTGGGGTGGGGCAGGAGTGCATTCTGATCTGTTATTCAGTTTTCTTTTTATTGTTATTGTTTGTTTGTTTAATCCTCACCTGAGGATATTTTTTCCATTGGTTTCAGAAAGAGTGGAAGGGAGGGAGGGGGGTAGAAAGAGAGAAAGAGAGAGAGAGAGAGAAACATCAATGTGAGAGAGACACATTGATTGGTTGCTTCCCGCATGCGTCCCAACTGTGCTGGGGATCCAGTCCAAAACGAAACCGAGTTACAAGTTAAATGCCCTTGACTGGAATCAAACCGGCGACCCTCCAGTCCACTGGCCAACGATCTAACCACTGAGCAAACTGACTAGGGTGGTTTTCCTTCTTATTTTCAAAAGATTATATTTTCATGTTCGTGGGACTTGGCTCACAAGGACAAGGCAACCTGAGGCCAGGTGTGAATGATAGCAGGTCAGGGGTGGGGGTTTCTGGCTGTGCCCCACACCCCCACTCCAGGCTTTTTAAAAAAATTGAGACGTATATGGTGAATAGTTCAATTTGTCCTCCACCTCTGTGTAGACAGACACCAAAAATGGTGTATGATGTGCGAGGAAGAGAGGGAACATGAATTCATTTAGTCAACCAACATTTATTGAGTACCTACTACGTTCCAGACTCAGCTTCAGGGCTGGAGACACAGTTGTGGACAAGGCTGAGTAGGTTCAATAAATACAACTATTCTGTTCTGGCTGGTGTGGCTCAGTTGGATAAGCCTCCTCCCTTGCACAGAGATTTGCTGGTCAGGCCACATGCCCAGGTTTCCGGGCCCAATCCCCAGTAGGGGGTGTGCAGGAGGCAGCCGACTGATGTTTTTCTCTCCCTCTCCCCCTCTCTCTCAAATCAATTAAAAAAAAATACAGCTGTCTTGAAATAGTGCCTGAAGATAAACAGAATGATGTGACAATGGGGTCATAGTGCCTACCTGACGCTGGTGGGTCAGGGACGAACCCTCCAGGGAGCTGAAGGTCCAGTTGAGGCAGGAGAGGGCAAGGGTCATGAGGTGATGTGGGAAGGGCACCTCAGGTGGGGGGCATGGCCAGTGCAAAGGCTCGGATGTGGGGATCTATTTGAGCAGGAATAATGTGGGAAGGGAGGCAGTTTGAGATCTGGGTGAATTTTTGAGCCAACGCCCCTCTCAGGGTGGAGAGCAGGTTGAGTGGTGGGCTGAGGGCTGGGTAAGAACCAGGCTGTTTTTTGTGTTTTTTTCCCCCAGGGGCTGTCCAAAACACACAGGGGCCCCACAGGATGGTCTGGCCAAGAAACCTTGCAAGACGGGAGTTGCTGTGCCTAATTCCAGGTTGCAAAACAGAGACCAGAGGGGTGTCTGAACTAACCCAAATCACACAGCCAGGACCCAGCTGGAACCTGGCGTGCTGCCCACCAGTAGCAGAGCCGCAAGGTTGTGGATCACTTTCCAGCTTCCTCCCTGGGCTAAAAATAGGGCCCCCTCATGGGGAGGCAGCTGGGAATCTTGCCGTCCCTCACCCTCCTGGGCAGGGCACCTCTGGGAAGCAGCATCTAGCTGGGTGTGGACTCCAGCTTTTCCCTGGAAAATGGGGAGAGGGTAGCACCCCTCCTGCTCTCAGGGGATCCTGCTGTGCAAGGAATGAATGAATATTGATCCACTGTACAGATGGAGGGAACGAAGGCACCAGAGGGGTGGGGCAGGGGTGCATTCTGATCTGCTTGGCTCTTTCTGGGTGTGGAGGGGGCTCCCCTGCACTTTGGAGACTGAGCTGGGGCCTGGCCCTTTATGGACGGCTTCCTTCCCCAGCTAACCTGGGTCTCTAAACTCCCCCTCCCCAGGCAGACTTCTGGGCCCCTCCCTCAGGTGTGTGTGGGGGTGTGTGTGTGTGTGTGGGGGGGTAACAGCTGGGGCTGGGTGTTTAATAGCCTAAAGGTGGACGCTTCCCTGCCACCTGCTGCCATTAGACTGCAGGCAGCCCTGTGGCCAGAGGCTGGGATTCTGCCAGGGGTGGGCAGGACTTGGGCCCTAGACCTGTCTCCTGGGCTTGGGACTCCCCCAACAATGTACCTACAATTTGGGGGAGGGGGGCAATACGGGACAGGACCCCCAGAAGATGGCAATGCTTTGTACTTTAGTGGAGGGGAGCGGCTGCACAAGATCCCACCCCAACACTCAAGGTGAGGGACCCTAGTCCCACCCAGTGGGGACCCCTGAGAAGGGGAGCCCTCCGTGTGGCCCCCGCCGGCCCCCATGCTCCCAAAGGCTCTTATCTGGGCTGCAGCCTGGGCCCCTGCGATTAGCCCCCTCAAGCAGAGACCAAACCCCCACCCGGACCTTGCCCCACCCCGCTCTGCGCCTTCGTTTCCGGTTCTTCCAAATGGGGACATTTAGACTCTCCACTACCTAGAGGTGTGAGCGCTGAACCTTGCCTTGGGCAAATGGCCAGGAACCCGAGCGCTCAGAATATGGAAATTATGAAATGATTACTAAAGCGAGGCTCGCGTATTCTCCTCTTAGGTGAGTTGTCAGGCTCTCAGGGGGCCGTGACGGTCGGTGGTAGGGATCGTCTCGATGTCGCGAGCAGTTCCCACACCCGCCCCGGCCCCGGGACGCGCGGCCCCACCCACGCGTTTGACCCACCGGGAGACGTCCCCCCGGTCCGGCCCCGGCTCCGCCCTCCGGCCCCGCCCCGCTCTCATTTCTGGTCTCCGTAGCCCTTTGCTGCTTCGGGTCTCTAATCCCCATTTTACAGACGTGAAAACCGTGGCTCGGCTCGGGGCAGGCGGCCAGGTCGCTCGCGCCGGGTCCCTCGAGTCTAAGAGACAGAGGTGCAACGTCGAGCCTGGCGGGTCCGTCCCAGGTGCTCTGTAAGATGGGGAGGAGGGCCCCGACCCGGCTCGGGTCGCCCCCAGTCTTCCCGTCCTCCGGCTTCGGTCTTTCCAGTTCCTGCCCGCGCCCCTTCGCTCACTGTGTGTTTCGGGCCGGGGACGTTACAGTTTGCCCCCCGTCCTTAGGCCGGGGGGGTGCCTTTTGATGAGGGA
>NW_005871431.1:628671-647056 GCF_000147115.1 Myotis lucifugus | reverse complement strand
CCTACTCTCGCAACGCATTGAGAGATTATAGATGAGAAGTATTATATCTTCTCTTCTTCCACCTGCTAGACACCATAATGCTCAGATAAGCTGGAGGAGAAGAGGCCCAAACCAGATATAGGGAAATAGCTACCCTCTTCCCTCCTCTGTTCTGGCATCTAGTGGTCCCCAGAGAATTACCATCAGGCTTCTGGAAGGCCGTGGTGGTAAAGGCCCTGCCCAAGATACATTACCCTCACCGGCCGTGACACTGGAAGGGTGCATAAAACCGAACAGGCCAGGGTGGGCAGGTTGGAGGGGGAGGTGTCTATCTCTGGCCCTCTTCCTTATGCCCTCTCCCAAAGAGGTGGGGGGCATTGCCTGGAGCGTTTCCTTGGGAGGGGGCTTGTCCTGAAGTTGTCAAAAGTGGGGGAGGGGCAGTGGGCCCTGGACACTGGGTGAGAAGTGTCCCCTCAGCACTTTGGGAGCTGGGGGGGGGTGACTGCCGCGGGGGAGGGGGTGCTGGGTGCTGCTTTGCGGTCCTGGTTACTCGCCAGCACTGTGGTCTCTGAGAGGGTCTTTGTGCCCAGGGACCACTGCCCCTGCTGGATACTGAGGTCTTGGGGGGGTGCCCCTTCCCACTTTTTACAGGGGCCATTCACCTGCCCCCCATTGCCCTTTTACCCCGGAGGCCCCAGGGGGTCTGAGTAATGAGTGGCTGGTCCAGGAGAAGGTAGAGGGCCTCTCCCATGACTGGGGCGTTTGGGAGGGGCCTACACTGCAAGTGGACGTGGTGTCAGGCTCCTTTTAGCTGGTCACCATCGTGGGGACATGGCATCAGCTGGAACGAGGAGCCCCTGCCTTTGCCCACTGGCCCCACCTGTGTGAGACCCTTCTGCCCCATGAGTGGCTAAGAGCCGTAGGAGGTTCATTTGCTGGGTTAGGGCCGCCTCCTGGACCCTCCTGCCCTCCCCGCTGTCCCTGAGCTGTAGCATCTGGGATGTCACCACCAGGCCTGATGAGTTCTGTCCATTTGTTTTATTGGCGCCTTGGGTGGGTGGGGATGTGGCCTGGCTTGGGTGGGGGGCTGGGGTGAGAGCCCGTCCTCCTGTCCCGGTGGAGCCAGGTTGTGCCAGGCTCTGGGACATCCCTCTCCGGAGTCTGCCGCAGGCCCTGGCCATTAGGGTTGGTGGTGATCTGAAGGGACCCCAGGCAGCACATTGCATTCTGGGATGTTGACCCCACTTGGGGTCCCGAAGTGCAGGGGAAGCCCCCTGCAGAGAGCACACGGGAGCAGTGTGGGAGGCTCTCATGGCACCCAGACACCTGTTAGTAGGGCATCTCCGAGCCTCAGTTTCCCTCATCCACGGAATTGGGACAACCTAGCCCCTCCTTCCCTGACACTGACATGATGTGGTGCCTATTTTGTACCCAAATTCACCATCATAAACTCACTTCATCTCTGCCTGAGCCCAGCGAGGTGGATGCAGTTAGGGCACCATTCTCCATCTGGGGAAACTGAGGTCCAGAGAGATTGAGGCTTAGGGCTGAGAGCATGAGTGGGGGAGGTTTAGCTCAGGATCCATATGCAGCAAGCACAGTCTGGGCCAGCCATTGTCCGTTAGCCTGAGAGAGGAGGGTACCTGGAGCCCTCTGGGCCAGCCAGCACCAGCACCTAGAACCTGGAATCAGAACCCAGAACCCATTGGTTCTGGTGCCCAGCAGGCAGCTGTAGCCAATCAGAGGCCAGGAATGCCTTGTCCTCTGCTCTGTTTATGAAGCAATAATCCACACGGGTCCTTGGGAGGTGCAGTTGGCGACTGCATATTTCTCTGTGGGGCTGCCTTGAGATCCTCCGGAGTCCAGTGCGGGGTAACAGTGCTTCCCAAGGTGGACAGAGGAAGGGGAGATGGGGAGAGTGTGCTTCTCCACCTCCAAGGAGCCCTCCAGGTTTGCTCCCTGATGGGAGTGGATGGGAGGGATTTTCCCAGAGGCCTTTGCAGTCCAACCTCAGTGGGGAGGATGACGCTAAGGAACTCACTGTGGTTTGACAGTCTCTCTTACTGCCCTCAGGTTTCTGCAAACACGTGAATGAACTGGATGCCAGCCGCTGCTCCTTCGTGCCCGGAGTGAGAAGGAGGTGCTGCCTGTTGGCATGCCCTACCAGCCCTCAGTCTGAGCCGAGTGGCCCCCACCCTCCGCCACCCTGCACTGCCCCGGCTCCCCCGCGGCCCCCACACTGCAGTGCGGCCGGGCCCCCTCCCCGAAGGGGCCGCCCCTGCCACCCACCCCTGGTGCCCGGGGCGGCCCAGCCCGCAGGGCCATGAAGCTGCAGGCTGTGATGGAGACGCTCCTGCAGCGGCAGCAGCGGGCACGCCAGGAGCTGGAGGCCCGGCAGCCACTGCTGCCTGAGCCCCCTGGTGGCCCCCCAGCCCTCTCCAAGGCTGCCTCGGACGAGGACAGAGACCCCGAGAACACCCGAATGCAGCAGGCACAGATGGCTGCCCTGGCCGCCATGCGGGCTGCTGCCGCTGGCCTCGGATCTGCACCAAGCCCCGGTGGCTCCGAGGACAGGCCCCCCAGCTCAGAGGACGAGGACACTGCCCAGGAGGGGCAACCAGGCTCACCTGGCCGAGGCAGGGAGGCGCCAGGTCATGCCGAAGGCGATGGGCACTTCGAGGATATGGGCTCTGATGATGACCTGTGAGTGAGGGTCTGAGGGCTTTGTGCACTGAATGGTGTCTAGGTTTTGGTGACAGAGTTGTAAGGGCAGGACAAAGCTCCCTACGGAAGTGCCACCCTTTAGAACAGTGATGGCGAACCTTTAGAGCTCGGCGTGTCAGCATTTTGAAAAACCCTAACTTAACTCTGGTGCCGTGTCACATATAGAAATTTTTTGATATTTGCAACCATAGCAAAACAAAGATGTATATTTTTTATATTTACTTTATATATTTAAATGCCATTTAACAAAGAAAAATCAACCAAAAAAATGAGTTTGCGTGTCACCTCTGACACGCGTGTCATAGGTTCGCCATCACTGCTTTAGAATGTTCTGGATGGCAGTGGACATGTTCTCCACATGCACTGTCTAGTCATAAGTGGCTACTGAATGTGAAATGTGGCCAGTTCAGAGATGTGGTTGAGGATTAGTGTTTGTAGCTTTATTTCATCTTAATTTAAACAGAACTAGCCACACACGCCCAGTGGCCCCATCACCCAGCGAGGCTACAGCAGATCCAACATCAGGGGCAGATAAAGTTGGTGGACTGGGTAGGACTGGCACAGGGTGGGCATTAGTTGGCTCACTGGGGTCTGTGTTTCACAGGAGTCCAATGTGGACCCTGAACTGGGTGCTGGTGGGACCCCAGTGGGATCTTTCTGGGAAGACTTAACAAATTTTTTAAAAATTGATTTGAGAGAAAGAGAAAGGCGGAGAGAGAGAGAGAGAAACATCGATCAATCGGTTGCCTCTTATATGCACCCCAACTAGGGATCGAATCCAAAACTTGGGTATGTACCCTGACTGGGAATCAAACCCGCTGCCTTTTGGTGTTTGGGACGATGCTCGAATCAACTGAGCCATATCAGCCAGGGCACTGGGAAAACTTTTTATTGGTTAACCCTCACCCAGGGATATTTTTCCATTGATTTTTAGGGAGAGTGGAAGAGAGAGGGAAAGACAGAAACATCGATGTGAGCGATATCAATTGGTTGCCTCCTGCACAAGCCCCGAGCCGGGGAGGAGCCTGCAACCAAAGTATGTGCCCTTGACCGGAATCGAACCCAGGGCTGATGCTCTATCCACTGAGCCAAATCAGCTATGGCGGGAAGACTTTAAAAAGCAAAGAAGTGGGGCAAATGCAGGCTGTGATTGGGGCTGTCAAGAAAATGAAGCAGAGGTGCTAGGGAGGGGGGTGGTTGGGGCCAGCATTAATTTCCTAGAATGATGGGCAAAGTAGTGACAGTCCCTAGGAAAGGCCAGGAAGCCTGGAACAGCATGCCGAGTAGAGGGAACAGCCTGAGCAGAGGCCCTAAGGAAGGAACCAGCTTAACATTTTCAAGGCTCAGCAAGGCAGCTGGTGCAGCAGGGAGAGGCGAGGGGGAGCCAGTTAGCACTAGGCAGGGACTGGGGTTTATGTCAAAGGAATAGCTACAGTTTGGTCAGAGCTAACTGGGACCAAGAGGTGTATGGCCCATGCTCTGCTTCCAGACCCTCTCAGCAGCTGGGGCAGGTGAGGCCCAACCTCCCCGTGTTGAGAGAGGAAACCCAGTCTAGGATGAGGAGCCGGCTTTGCCCTGGGACAGGGGTGAGCTGGTGCCTTCTCTCCTGACCTCTGCACTCTGCCTGCCCCAGGAAGCCAAAATGGGAAGAGGAGGAAGAGGAGGAGGAAGAGCTGGAGGAAGACTTGGGGGATGAGGACGAGGAGGAAGAGGAGGAAGACTATGAGGATGAGGAGGGGCTCGGGCCCCCGGGCTCTGCTGGCTTGGGCCCTGCAGCCCTGTTCCCCCACAAGGCCCAGCTGCCCCAGGCCTTCCGCGGTGGTGACGGTGGGCCCCGGGTGCTGGGCAGCCAGGAGCGCCCAGGGGCCGGCCCAGCCCACCCGGGAGGGGCTGCCCACGTGGTACCCCAGCTGCAGCCTCCTGACCACGGGGACTGGACGTATGAGGAGCAGTTCAAGCAGGTAGGTCATGTGTCATGTGCCGTAATGGGGACAGTGGAGGCAGGGCCCACCTGGCTGTTACTTGGGTTCTTCCAACTGGCCCGATGGCTGGCTTTTACCTCCCACCTACAAGTGCCAACTGGATGCTAGGGATCCCATGGGTGGGCTGGCTGTTGAATGCATTAATATGGGGGACGCAAGCCAGGAGAGAGAAGTGGGGGCTCTTAGTGTCTGCACCAGAAGGACAAGCAGGGGGACAGAGCGAGGAGACGGGTTCAGAGTGGAGGGAATGGCCCAGGCAGAGGCTGTGCAGTGACCTAGCCGGGCCTCGTTTGTGGGTGTGACCCGGTGACGTGGGGCTGGAGGCCTTGTCGGTCCGGCCTCCTGAGTGGAGTTCAGTAGATTGAGGCCCAGGCGGTTGGCTGAGCAGGAGGTGTCCACGTTGTGTGGTTGGTGTGGACGGCCAAGCACCCTGGGGCTCTGGAGAGGCGGGGAGGAAGCAGGCCATTCTGGTGCCTTTCCAAGGGCGGCCAGGGCAGAGGAAGTGGCCGGGCGGGGCATCCTTTGAAGTTGGGCCGAGCTGGGCTGGGCAGATGGAAACCAGATGGCGGCCTCAGCGGCCAGTGGGGCTTGCATTCCATCCTCGGCCAGCTGGGCCCTGCCCCGACCTCTAGGAGTGGCTGGAGGGGACCTGGCCTCCCTGGCCCAGAGCCCAGCCTTGCTGGGGCTCCGCGGGGCTGTGAACATGATGGCACCCGAGAGTGGCCTCCGGGTAGCTCCCTTCCAGATGCCGGCTCCAGGATTGGCTGCGAGCCCCTCCCAGAGGGAGGTGAAGCCCGGCTACCCTGCGCTGGTCTCTAGGGACTCAGAGCCAGTAGCTTCTCTCTCTGCTTCACTTGGAGAAGAGGATGCTGGGACTCAGGAGCCCTCAGAGACTTGCGTTCAGGCCATCAGAAAACTCACCGATGAAGCAAAGAACTGGAAATTGGACCCATGGGGGCTGTGTTGGGAGTGACAGGGATGGAGGAGGTGGGAAGGCGGGAGGGTTGGTACCGCAGGGTTGGCTAGGCCAGCTTCAAGGACGGGAGAGGGTGTTAAACACCCCCTGAATGTGGCCACCAGCCTGAACCTGCATGGAGGACTGACGGCCCCACCCTGCTCCCTGCCTCAGTTTCCCTCCCTTTGGGAAGAAAACCCTTGCTAGGTGGCCGCTCACCCCATTTTGTAGGTGAGAAAACAGGCATGGTGTTGGAAGCAGGTTCTGCAGACTCCGAGCCCCTGGCGTCCTCTGGGTTCAACGTAACACAGACGGACATGTTGTAGGCGAGTCGTGTTTACTTAGCCACCAAATATTTGCTGTCTGCCCTGCACACAGCCCTCAGGCTGGGAGTCACAGCTGGACAGACCCTCCTGCCTCACAGCATCACAGCCAGGTGGGAGGGGCGAGGTTGTGCGGCCCTCGGGGCATCAGAGGTTGACAGAACCCCTGCTCCCCAGGCCCCAACACTGATGGGGGGGGGGGGCGTTGGTGGTCAGGCCAGGTGGGGACAGGGGCTAGAAGCCCTGACCCCAAAGACCTTTTCGCATGTCAGGAACAAAGAGCCTCCGGAGCCATTGTCCCACTTGTCGGGGACGTGACGGTGATGTCTGGGGATACACAGGGTCAGGTCACAGTTTCTGAGGCCAGACGGTCAGGGAGCTTCAGTGTTACAAACTCACTCTCATGGTTTCTTTCTGTTGTGGGTGGAGAAGGTCAGTAAACCAGTAATGGATAATAACATGGGTGTGGTCGGCATTTTTAGAGGAAGCAGCGAGCCTCCTAGAACGTGACCTTTGGGCTGAGCCTTGTAGGAGAAGGAGCCAGGCACACACATGGAGGAATGGTGCGCCTGGCAGAGGAAACAGCCCGTGCAAAGGCCCTGCGGTGGGACCCGGCTTGGCTTGGGCATAGGAGCCAGACACTACTGGTCTGGGTCCCAGAGGCGATGGGCCTGTATTCCGAGATGAGGTGGGCTGAGGGAGGTTTGGGGCCACCGGGGGCCTGCCCTCTGGTGCTGGAGCTTATTTTTGCCCGTTTATGGCAGGTCCTGCTGCCGGTGCTGCCTGCCCACCCAGCTAGCCAGGCACCTGTGCAGCCAGTGTCAATAGTGGCTTGGGCCCAGCCAGCTTGGCAGATGTTGGGGGCCGTGTTGACTCTGGCGCTGCCCCACCCCCTTCCTGGCACGTGGCAGCCAGCCGGCCGGCCATCCACTTGGCATCATCTCTGCCTCTTCCTCCCTGATCTTGGCAGGGCCTGACTTCTGCCCTGAAACCCTCGACAGCCTTGACGTTTCACTGTCGGCTATAGGTCTGGGGGCAGCCAGGCTGGGGAGGGGCCAGGAGCAGTGGGCTCGTGACCACAAAATCTTTCCTGGAAAACCTGGAAACCCCCCCAGACACGTACTCTCATGAAGCTCACCCGGAGCTGCTGGCTGGGGATGAGGGTGTGTAACAGGCCGTGATTAGGATCTCAGCCTCCTGGCGTCGGATGTGGCATCTGGTGACATCCTGGTGGCTTCCTGTCACCGACACGGCCATGCGTGGGCTTTAGAAAGTGCCATTGTGGGATTTTAAATCGGCAAACTCCTCCTCACAGATCTTCAGCCGCTAAAGGATTTGAACCCTTTGTCTTAAGAACTCAAATCAGTGTTGGCATTTTCAAACAGCTCTATTGATAGAAAAGTTGCATGGTACATAATTCACCCATTTAAAGGGTGCAATTCACTGGTTTTTAGTATATTCACAGGGTTGTGCGCCCATCACCACATCAATTTTTGGACATTTCATCCCCCAGAAAGGAGTTGCATCCCCTTTAGCAGTTCCCCTCATCCCCTTCCCCAGCCCTTGACCCATTTTCCGTGGATGTGCCTGTCCTGGGCATTTCACATAAATAGAATCACACGCTGTGTGGCCTTGGGTGTCTGGCTTCTCTCACTGAGCGCCATGTGTTCAAGGTCCATCCCCACTGTAGTGAGTGTCGGTGCTCCGCTCCTTTTCATGGCCGAGTGATATTCCAGAGTGTGGATGGGTCCCATTGTGCTTGTCCACTTCTCCGTGGGCGGACACTCGGGTGGCTTCCACCTCTGGGCAGTGGGGAATCGTGCTGCTGTGAACATGCATGTTCATGTGCAGGTTTTTGTGTGAACATAGGTTTTCACTTGTCTTGGGTGTGCACCTAGCAGTGGGCTTTCTGGTTCAGATGGTAACTCTGCGTTTGATGTGTCGAGGAGCTGCTGAGCGCTGGCCACAGCTCTGCCCCATTTTGCATCCCACCTGCCGTGCATGAGGCTCCAGTTTCTCCCAGTTCTCACCAGCACCTGTCATGCCTGGTTCCAGCCGTGTGTGTGGGTGGGAGTCCCCTGGCATCTCAATGGTGGTTTCGATTTGCATTAAATGTTGGGCTACTTTTCCCTGCTTTCCAAGGTAATGTCTGTTCACCACATAACCTGTAAAGGAGGTCAGAGATGCAGAGATGACAGTTTTGCCTAATATATGTCGCTTAACTGTGCCGCAGGCAGCAGATGGCACGGCTCACGTATGCCTCATGTGTATCCTCTTGATGCCGCGGGGGAGGCATTGCCATGGCCCCTGTTGTGCAAATGGGGAAACTGAGGCCCTTGCCCTGGGGGAGGTGTCAGAGCTGGGATTGGATTCCAGGGTAACCTGGCCCAGCACCTGCCAGAGCATTCCTGGGGGAGTGGATGGACCGGCAAGGGGCCGGGGCCACTGGCTACGGGGTTGAAGGGAAGCCTGGCAGCTTTACCGAGCCTCCGTCTCCTTCATCTGAAACGGCAGCAGCTGGTCCAAGGCGTCACACTGAGGTCTCAGGACCCAGTGCCTGGACACAGTGGGCACTTGGGCAGAAATAGCCACCAGCAGCCCCAAGAGGCCGCTGGCTGCCGCCTCACCAAGGGCCCCATCTGGCCTCCCCCACCCCCGGGCCTCCTGGGGCCCATTTATTCCAGGGGTGTCCTCCTCTCTGACACATGTGGCGCTGGGTATGGGTTTAGGGACTGGGAGGTGAAGAAGCCATGGGTCTTCCAGAAGGTGTCCTCAACTAGAGGACCGTGATTTTTGTTTTTGGGGGTTTTTTTTTTTAGAAAGAAAAGGAAAGGTTTTAATTCTGCGTCCCGGGCGAACCCACGAACCCCAAAGACAGGGCCCAGTGGATTCCTAGAGGACATGTTTTAAAGTTCATTTTTTGTTCCAGAATTAACACTAGACACCATTCTTGTGGGGAGAGAACATGGACTGCTTCCATCGACGCTTGAGGCTGACAGCCCCCACCCCAAACTGGCCGGTGTCAGCCATGGTTTTTCCGGGCCTTTATCTACCCACGTGTGCCCAGACATGTGACCTTTCAGAGATGTGGGTGGTCCCACCCATTGCTCAGCTGGACACTGCTTTTGTTTTTTTTATTTATAGTCTAAAGTTTTACATATGTCTCCCCCCCCCCCTGCTTAACCACCGCCCCGCCCCCCCAAGCCATTCCCACCCTGGGCAAGCCCCCACCGCCCCAGTGTCTGTGTCCATTGGTTATGCTAATATGCATGCCTACAAGTCCTTTGGTTGCTCTCTAACCCCCCTCCCCTGCCGTTTGTCTCTGGACACTGCATTTTGCAGGTGTTTTCATGCCCTCATCACTCAGCATCTGACTGTCGTATGAGAATGTCCCTAGTTGCCTGGTTTTTGTTAGCTCCATGCAGCGTTCCCTTGTGGGGCTGACACCAGTGCTGGTCTGTTTCTCTGTTTCCTTGTTGTAAACACTGCAGTGAACGTCTCTGGCCTGACTGGAGCTGCTTGGGGCCGTGTCGGGAGGGGTGGGGCGGGGTGGGGTGGGAGCTGGAATTGCTGGGGCTCAGGGAGGAGGTGGCAGACATTTTCTCTATCCTGCCTGGCAGCCCCCCAGGCTGGGGAATATAGATCAGGACACAGGTATCCCCAGTCCTAAGGGGGTCAGGGCTGGGCTAGAGGAAGAGGATTGGAAGGAAGGCTGCCCAGAGGAAGGGGCATTGGAGCGGGGGCTTTGCAGGGCATGAAAAAGTTTGCCAGGTGGGCAGAGAAGGGTAGGGTTTGCTTCTTGGAATAGCGTGGCTGGAACATAAAGGGGGAGGGAAGAGGTGGGAAGAATATTAGGGCAAACCAGAAGTAGGCTCACAGGCGGTCTTGGCAGGATTTAGGTGGGGGGTGGGGGAGATGCTGGGAGGCCTCTTCAGGAGCCATGGGCCAGGCAGAGGTGAGCGGCCGGCGTCACAGCTGAGCCTTTTGGATGGGGACAGAGGATGAGTAGGAATCTTCCCAGTGGAGGAGGGCACTCCAGGGAAAGGACACAGCCTGGGCAAAGGCCAGGTCAGACACTGGGTTCTGAGACCGAGTGGGCCAGGGGCCAGGCCCCGTGGGTGCTGGGCCAGCCAGCTCTGGCACCAGGTGTCTTCCCGAGGCGCTGGGAGTCCTGGGCCGTGTTCAAAGGGGTGGGGAGGGGTATTGGGAAGCCCCTGGGGAGCCCAGCCCTCCCTGCCTAGGGCAGCGCCTGCCTCATCAAAGCTGCTGTGGCTGTTGGCTCAGAGCCAGCTGGGTCATGGCGGGTGCGGGGAGGGTGCTTGCCCGCCAGCCCCTGGCACCATGCCCCTGCCCGTGCCAGCCCTGGGAACCACACTGACTCAGCCGGAAGAACCTTATCTGGCCCCTATGCTGTCACCCAGCCACAGGGTCACCACCATGGGGTCACCGCTGTGGCCTGGCCCCACGCCCACTGCCAGCTCCCCACCCTGGTGGCGCTGCCAAGTGCCCAGCCACGCCTCACGCTCTCTAATAACACACGCGGCTGACGGAGGGAGCGGTGCCTGGCAGGCAGTGTCCTCCCGAGCGCCCAGCAGGGAATGAGCGTGGGTGAGCCACGTGGGGCCGCCCGCTGGCAGGGTGTGTGCGTGTGCACGTGGGTGTGGGGACGTGGTGGTGCATATGGTTCCGTGGGCTGTGGGGTCCCGTCTTCCCAGGGCCCTGAGAGTGTCCGAGTCTGTTTGCCAGAGCTAGGGCCCGGGGACATTTGAACCCTCTTGTGCGTAACACACGCCTGTGCTTGTGCCTTGTGCGTGGCTTTCATGTGTGTGTGTGTGTGTGTTCTGAGGCCATGTAGACCCATCTGCGGCATCTTTTTTTTTTTTTAATTAACTTTATAGAGAGGAAGTAGGCGGGGGGAGGGAGAGAAATATTGATGTAAGGGAGAAAGACCAATCGGTTGCCTCCCGCACTGCACCCCGACGGGATTGAACCCGATACCTGGGTATGTGCCCTGACCTGGAATCCACCCGCCACTTTCTGGTGTACGGGACGACGCTCCAACCAACTCAGTCACACTGGCCAGGGCGCATCTTCTATGTGGATCTGTCATCTTGGGCACATGCTCAAGTCCTGATGTGTGTGTGTGTCTGCATGTGCTTACCATGTGACGTGTCTCCAACTCATGTGGACATGTTGCTGAGTCCGCCCTGGGGTCCGGACACACCTGGGGGTGACTGGGTGTCCCGGAATGTGCTGACTCCGGTGCCTAGAGTGCTCCTGTGTCTATATGTGATGGGCTGACAGTCTCCTGTGGCTTTGTTTGCACCTGGCCGTGTAGGTGGGGGTCTGCAAGCACACACGTGTGAGAGCACCTACACACGGCCGGCTCCCACAGGTGCCTGTGTGTGGGCCTGCGTGCCTGCCGCCGCTGGGCTCCCCTGCCCTGTGCGGCGTGAGGTCTCGGTGGTGCCCATTAACTGTAACCAGAAAGTCAGGTCCCCTGGTCAGTGGTTCACATTGGTCAGCTGCCCTCGCCTGCCTGCAGTGGATCGGACTGCAGCGCTGACAGGGCCCAGGGGCCGTGGAGACTCCCACCACCCTGCTCGATTCCTTCCCCTCGTGTGCTGTGTGATCTTAGGCAGGGCTGTGCCCTCTCTGGTCCAGGGCTTGGCCCACTCTGTGCCTCAGTTTTTACACTTGACACAAAGGCCCTTCAACCCCCTACACGTTCTAATTCCCACAGCCAGCACCACCTATAGTGATTGGTGGGGAGTCCCCCTCACCCTTTGTTGTGATAGCCCCGCACCCCCATCACAGATGCTGTCGCCATGTCAGGTTGCACTCCATGCCTGGTCAGGGGAGCAGCTGGGGGTACTGGCTGGTGGGTGGTCATGCGTGGGGGCGGGGTGCAGACCGCCCCTTTTCTGACTGCCTGGCTGCATTCGGCCAGAGGACAATTAGGGGTCACAGGGTTAAATGGTAACCAGCCTGCCTATTGAAGGCCTCAGCTCAGGACTTGGCCTTGCACCGTGGTCGGGGCTGGCAGGGGTCTCATGGGGCTGAGGGGTGGGGGCCAGGGAAGGTGTGTCAGTACCGCTCGCCACCCTTGCAAGCCCCTCGGCCCCAGGGGCCCCCGCAGAAGCGGATCTGGGACGCACTTCTGTCCTCCCAGACGAAGGAGACAGGTCTTTGCAGATATAATTAGTTAAGACAGGGGTGGGCAAACTTTTTGACTCGAGGGCCACAATGGGTTCTTAAACTGGACCAGAGGCCGGAACAAAAGCATGGATGGAGTGTTTGTGTGAACTAATATAAATTCAAAGTAAACATCATTACATAAAAGGGTACGGTATTTTTTTTTTTTTTAGTTTTATTCATTTCAAACGGGCCGGATCCAGCCCGAGGGCCGTAGTTTGCCCACGGCTGAGTTAAGATGAGGTCAGACTGGAGTCTAAGGACAGGTGTCCTTATAAGAAGAGGAGACACACCAGGGAGACAGACAGCCACGGGAAGAGAAGGCAGAGGTCAGGGTGATGCTGCCACAAGCCCAGGGACACTGGAGCCCCAGGAAACTGGGAGGGGCAGGAGGGACCTTCCCTGGAGCCTTGGGAGGGAGGGGGACGCCTTGATTTCAGCTGTCTGGCCCCGGGACCATCTGGCCCTGGAACCGTGAGAGAATGAATCACTGTTTAAGGCCACCCCAGGACATAATTCAGAACCTGAAGAAGGTTTGGACCCCTGACATGGCGCTCGGATGGGCGCTTTCAGGAGGGAGCCAGGGCCTGCTCGGCACATGATGTGCACGGCCCGGCCCCCACCAGCTGCCCACTCTGCTTTGGGAATTGGGTTGAGTCAAGGAGACCCCTACTGTCCCACCCATGAGGTCGTGGGACTGGGTTCAGGCAGAAAGTCAGGCTGTGCACCTGTGTGCACGTGGCTGCGCCCGGTCCTTCCACAAATATGCATGGAGCACCTGCTGTGTACCAGCCCCCATTCTGGGCACCGGGGACGAATCTGTAAAGAAAACAGACAGGGGGAAAAAAAAGAAAAGAAAGAAAACAGACAGGAACAAAAAAAGAAAGAAAACAGACAGGAGTTGCTATCCTCTTACAGCCTGGTGTGGGGGTGGGGGCGGGGGACCCAGTGGGCCAGGTGAGCACGGCGGCCAAGGGCAGGCTGTCTGGGGCCATTATCTTCGAGCCAGAAAACAAGGGTGTGTCTGTGTTTGTGTGTCTGTGTCTGGGTGGACGGGCGTGTCCAGGTGTGTACTGGGAGACCACATTAGGGTGGGCAGAGCCGTGGGCACATCAGCAGGGTCTGTGAGCCGCATAGAGGTCCAGGTTGGGGGGCTGTGTGGCTCTCTGGGTGGGGTCGGGGCTGGCGGTTTCTGTCGGGGTGGAGTCGTTGAAGTGGTGTGAGTTCTGCTGGTCTCCTGGGGGGTTGTCTGCCATCTCTCTCCAGGCTGGCGTGGCCAGGAGGGGCCATGTGCCTCAGTGCTGTGCCCCATGCAGGGTCTGCCCCATGGTCACCCTGGCCTCTGCCCTGTTAGGCTGTGCTCCCAAACCCCCGCCCCGAATAGTGGTCTGAGCTCATCGCTACAAATGTGGCTCTTCCGGGCTTGGGAGGCCCCCACCCGAGAGGGCACCTGCCCAGGCTCCAAGCCCCCAACACTAAAGGGCCCCCCATTGCAGACCAGGCAGGGGCTGGCTGCCCCTTCCTTCTGTTCTTATTTAATCCCCTTCTATGATCAGCTCCGTGAATTCTTCCCTGAGATGCAGGCTGGGTCAGCTTCTCTGATGGGGGCTGGCAGGCCAGGGGACAACCAGGGGGCTGGGACCCTGACTGCGTCTGTCTGTTAATGGAGCCTCCTGGTTTTGCTGTCTCTCCCCCATGCCTCTCTGTCTCTTTCCCTCTCTGTATCCCTCCCGCCCACCCATCCCCCCTACCTCCCCGCCCTTCCGTTGCCCCATAATTCCTACTCAACTGCCACTTTCCCAGGGCCAGCAGGCTGGCGAGTGCCCTGTGGATGGGTGTGCATGGGTGCCACCCTCTCCCCGCCCTGCTCAGCCATTGGCCTACCTTCCCCCTCCCCGTCCCCTTCAGCGACTACTAATGGGTGCCCGATTCTTGGAAGGGAAGTGGGGCCTGTAGTCACTTCTGGGTTATTCATTTCGTTGTCATCACCATGCAGGGTAGAGCCTAGCCTTACAGAGATGCAGATGGCTGGCTGCTGGCATTTCATCGTCATCGTTACTGGTTACCGTTTACCTAGTGTCCTGGAGGAGGAGGAGGGGCGGGATGTGGTGGGTGCCAGTCAAGGGCTTGCCAGGGCTGCCCAGCTGGCATCTCCTCTCTCCTCCACGCTTCCCTTCAGGAGAATTTTCTGAAGGAAGTGGGGATGTTCTAGGAGTGGGGGTCCCCCTCCTGCGGCACCCTGAGGCTACTGGCCACCAACATGGGTCATCAAGTTCCTGTTTCTTGCCCTTGGCCTGGGTCTGGCAGAGGCTTCCTTGGGTGTTCCCTGTGGGCACTCCAGGGCCTGAGCCCACTGGGGCCCCTTCCTCTTGACCAGGGGTCCTCAAACTATGGCCCGCGGGCCACATGCAAATACAAATATTGTATTTGTTCCTGTTTTGTTTTTTTACTTCAAAAGAAGATACGTGCAGTGTGCATAGGAATTTGTTCATAGTTTTTTTTTAAACTATAGTCCGGCCCTCCAACGGTCTGAGGGACAGTGAACTGGCCCCCTGTTTAAAAAGTTTGAGGACCCCTGCTCTTGACTCCTGGGTGGGAGGCGGGAGGCAGCCTTGTTCCTTCCTGCTGTATCTGCTGCTGTCCGTCACAGGGGACCAGGTCAGCTCGGCTGGGCACGGTGGCGCCTGTCCCCTGGCCGCCCACTCCTGAAGCTGCTGGCACTGGCTGGGTGTCTGTTCGGAGAACCTGGGCTGGGAGTGACGGGGACCTCACTCCCTGGCCAGGTAGAGCTTTCTGCACAGCTCCAACCACTGGGAAAGTCCCTCTGGTGTGTTCTGGGACTGCCTGGGGGCCCAACTGCAGGGAAACAGGGCTGGTTCCTTTCTGAGGAAACCCAGGACAAGATTTTTAATTCCCGGGTGCCGGGCCCTGGGCGCAGGGCTTGGACCCAGGCCTCTGCAGGCCGGCGTTCAGGATCACGAGACTGTCATGTTTGGGTTGTGCAGGCCTGGAATCCCCTGTGAAATGCCCCAGGGTCAGCGTGGAACATCCGATTAGTAATTGCTGAAGGGGAGGAGGCAGACTCTGGATTTGGGGCTCCCTGACCCTGAGCCTTGGCCCAGAGCCCCTGAGTGCGAGGCTCTTGGGGGCAGGGGTTCCTCCCCACTTGGTGAGGCTGATGAGGCGGTGCACCCTGCAGCCATCCCAGAGGCACCGAGGGGCTGTCTGGGCTCCACCTGGGTTTGAGTCCATCTTCATGGTGTTCTCTCAGTACCTCTGTTTCCCTGTCTGTAAAGTGGATAGTGGTCAGCTAGGGCCAGGGCTGTGGGTAGGGGGCCCCCTGGATTTGTCTGCCGTTTACATGACAGCCTGGGACGCCCACCCTCTGCTCCCCTTCCTGGAAGTGTCTGCTGATCCCTGTCCTGAGCGTTTCCTCGATGCCGGGCCTGCTGGTATCCCCTGTGGGCCTTAGGTTCCCCACTGTGACGTGGGGCTGGTGGGCCACCAGCCTTGTCCTGCCACCAAGGTGTTTCCTCCTGTTGCCCCTCCCCCAGCCATCTTCCTAAAGCCAGACCCTCCGCCCTGTAGACCCTGCTTCCCATGAGTCCCTCATCTTCACCTGGACGCCCAGGTGCACCCCTGCCCACTTCACAGATGGCCCTGGTCATAGGCAAGGCTGACGAGAACAGGAGAGGGTTTGGGGGTCAGGGCCCTACTCCAGACCCTTGCGTTCCGGAAATCCAGAAAGATTTGCCTTCGTGTGTGCGATTCTGTGACTTGTTTCTAGAGCTTTTTATTAATATCTGTGGTGGGTGCGGGTGCTATTTCTTTTCACAGAAAGGACGTGTGGCCAGTTGGGGAGGGGTGCCGGAGCAGACAGATGTTGCTGCCCTGCCTAGAATCACTTCCCCAATTTCCTTCAGGCCGGGCGGGGCCCCTGCAGCATCTGCGTGGACGAGGCCCTGCCTGGAGCGCTGACAGGAAGCGAAAGGGCCAAGTGGCCGGTGGGGGTGCCCTCAGGGTCAGGTGCGGGCGGGGGGGGGGGGGGTAACTCCTGGGAGGGGCCTGAAGTCCCACAGACATTGATTAAGCCCCTACAGCCATCAACTCTGCCCTCCCCCCTTCAGAAGACCCAGCTCCCATGGGATTTCCGCCTGCTGGTCATCTCCCTGGCTGGCCTGGGGCCCAAGGGCATCTGGATTCTCTGAAACGCACTGCATCCTCAGCAGCCCCGCATTGGCCTGACCTACAGGTGCTCAGTAATGGCTGCTGGTCTGTCCTGGCCAAAGCCCCGTGGGCTGACAGCTCTCACTCAGTCTCCACCTCCTCTATGCGGTGTCCTGGGAGTTTCAAATTCAAACCCTCCAGTGCCCGCCTGGGCCGGCCTTCTGAGGCCGGAGTCCTGCTGCCCCTTGGAGCTGCGAGGCTGCTTTGACGGCTTCCTGATCACGTTGCTCAGCACCTCCCTCGTGATAGGTAAACCGAGGGCTGAGGGCAGGGAAGGTTTCAGACTCCAGGTTCTTCAGCCTCACTGAGCCCCATTCCGATATTTTACTCATTCGTCCGTTTGTCTGTCCCTGCTCTGGGGTCTGTGTGGGAGCGGGCAAGACCTGGCCTCAGGGCTCAGTTTTGCCATCTCTGGGCCTCATGCTGTTGGGTGAGGAGTGTGCACACTGGGCCCTGGACGCCCTGCCCTGATGCACGTTGAAAAGGGTGGATCGAGCACCTAGCAGGTGGCTGGTGTGAACCTGGTCGCCCTCTGCCCTCTGCAGTTTTCCTGATCCCACAGTAGGCACAGGAGGCTGTGGGGTTCTGCCCCACCAGCCCCCTCCCATCAGCAGCTGTGGGCGTTTCTGTGAATGGGGGAGGCTGAGAGGCCCCCAGGGACGCTACTCCCAGCACCTGGGGCCCTGGCAACGGCTGTGCGTGCTGAGTCATCCCTGTTGGGCGGCTGTGAAGGGCCTCACCAGTGTCCCATAATGTGAGGAGGGGTTTTTATCAGTGGGCGGGCAGGGAGCGCTGGGAGGGGGACATCAGATGAGGACAGACCCAGGCGGTGCGAGTGTGCTCTCTCCTCCCTTCATTAGTGGGCTCCTGCTGTATACCAGGGTCTTTGCCCAGTACCCCAAGACCCCAGTTATGCCCTTGGGGGCTCTCATCTGGGTGGGAAGAAAGAGGAGAAAGACAGGAAGAAGCCAAAATAAATGCACAATCACGGACCGTGACAGTTGTGTTGGCCTGGTTTGGAGGTCAGAGCTGCAGGCCTGAGAGAGGCTAAGGTTGGAGAAGGGGGACTCCAGGTGGGCAGGACTGGGTGTGGGGGGAAGTGAGGAGGCTGGTGTGAGTGGAGTAAAGTGAGCATGGGGACAAGAGTTGGAGATCATGAGCCAGCTGGCTTTGGGCCTGGCAGGCTAGCAGTTTGGATTTTTCTCCTGAGAGCGATAAGGGAAGCCGGGGAGGCACGGCCTGCTCTTGACGCAAAAGCATGAAAGCCCCTCAGACCCTCGGCCCCTGGAGGCTGCAAGGAGGTGTCATCTACCATCCTGGTTGCTCTTGGTTGTTTTATAGGAACCGGGGGGTAAAAACCTGCCCGCCACCTTCCCTACTTTGTTTCACTGTAGTTTCGTTTTGCTTATGGAAGTTACTACAGTGAGTCAATTCTTGTGCAAAACAATTCTTGTGCAAAACCCAAAGGATGTTAAAATAGGTGAAATTATACACAGGGGTTCACAGCAGCATGATTCACAAGAGCCAAAGTTTAGAAACAAACCGAGTGTCTATCCGCCAATGAGCAGATAAACACAACAGGACCCTGCCCACACAGTGGAATATTACGCGGCCATGAAAAGGAGTGAGGTGCTGACACTTGCTACAACATGGGTGGACCTTGAACACATAGTGCTCAGTGAGAGAAGCCAGACACAAAGGCCACATAATGTGTGGTTCCATGTAAACTGTCAAGAACAGGCAAATCCAGATACAAAAAGTGGATTAGTGGTTTGCCAGAGGCTGCGGAAGGGGAGGGGGCAGGGGAGGGGGAGGGGGTGATGGAATGTTCTGGGATTAGCTAGAGGTGGTGGTTGCGCAATATAGCGAATGCACTAAATGGCACTGAATTGTTTACTCTCAATCGGTGAATTCTGTGTTATGTGAATTTCACCTCCATAAATATTTTGTTCACCAAAATTCAAGAAAAAGTATGTGAGTTGAAGCACTAAAAGCCCCTG
>NW_005871431.1:612910-627950 GCF_000147115.1 Myotis lucifugus | reverse complement strand
AGACTTGTGTGCTGGGCCTGGTAGCGGCCCCCCCACCCCAACATGTCACTTGTGGATTTGCTATCGGACACCGTGGCCTTTCTCTCCTCTCCAGGCTGGAGGGGTCCCCACACTAGGGTGAGCTCTCTGGCTCCAAAGGACCCCTCAGCTCCAGGACAGGGGGGCGGGGGGGGGGGGTCAGCAGTATAACCTGCCTGGCTGTGGGGAAAATGCTCACTGTTTGGCCACAAACAAGAATTTCCTGTTTGCCCACCAAACCCTTGGGGTTGGGATGGTTACCTCACTTTTCCTCCTGCTCACGCCCCGCCCCCACCTGAGCCCTGAGACCTCCTGGCTTTGTTTCCTCCTCCCGGGGCTGCCCTCTGGCCCCTCCTGGGGGATCTCCCCTGTGGGTCCTAGCACCTCTTCTCCCTCCCCCATACCCTCAGGCTGGGCCTAGAGCAAGGGGAGTGTCAGGACCTGTGGATTTGAGCTCTTTGTGCAAAGTACTCGGAAGGAAACTAGAGCAGATGAAGGGGTCAGAGGGTAAGGAAGGGGTGGGGAGGGCTGAGGGGGCGGCTCCCTGAGAAGGTGATGTTTGGGCTGGAAGGAAGGACTGACTGTGCGGAGATCTGGGGAACTGCATTCCAGGAGAGGGAACAGTCAATGCAAGGCCTGGCGGCGAGAGAGGGTGCTTGTTTTGCCCAGAAAGCACAGTCCCGACTGTAGGGCAGGGAGGGGCAGTCTGGGAAAGCCCCTCTGGCTGCTGGTGGGAGGGGCGGGGGCAGGCTGGGCCCCACCCACTCTGAGCCTCAGTTTCCCCTTCGTGCAGTGGTTGGTGCTAGGGAGGGGGAGAGGGATACATAGTCAGCCCAGCTTAGTAATTTGTGGGTGGACACCAACACTGGGTTGAGCCCACTACAGGCAGAGGGGCTGTGTATGTCCCGGCGCCCCGCCTGCAGGTGGAAGAGGAGAAGGGAGCCATGCACGGAGGGAGCATCTGTGGGGGCCTCCAACCCGGGCTTTCACATCCACATCTCACATTCTTGAACTTTTGCACCCATTTCACAGCTGAACAAACCGAGGCCTGAGAAGGGTCACAGGGCAGGAAGTGAACCCAGTCGAGGTCACAGCTGGCCCAGCATGGCCCTGGCTTGGGTGTAGCTGGATTTGGGGAAGGATGAGTGTCCCTGTCCTTACGCGGCCCTGAGGAACCCAGGTCCATTTAATGGGTGTCTGCTGGGTGACCAGTTCTAGACACTGGGGACAAAAGATACAAAATCCCTGACATTCTGCTGGGGCTGAAGGACGGGGGACCAGACCACCAGGGTATGAATCCATGTGGGTCGGGTGGCAGGAGGGTTAGGTTGGGGGAGCGTGGGGGTGAGTAAGGAAACCGTCCTCATCAGTAAAGGTGTTCCAAGTGAGAGCAGAGTGTTTGGGAGGGACGGGCTGTGGCTGAGATATCTGAGGGCGGGGGCTTCTTTCAGGGCGGGGTGGGCCCTTGGTGGTGGTGACGTTTGAGCTGTGGGACCTCTGGATGGAGGGGAAGCCAGCTGGGGCAGAGCTGGGAAAGGCATTCCAGGTGGGCGGAACTGCCAGGGCACAGGCCGGGAGGTGGAACCTTCTGATGGGTTTGAGTAGCAGCAAGAGGCCAGGTGAGAGGTGAGACGGCACAGGGGCCGGCTGGGTCTGTGGGACCTCGTGGGCTGCAGGGAGGGGTAGCCTTAGAATCAGACAAAAGCCAGAGTGAGACTCATCCTCGGTGCCTGGCACTTGGTCCCAGGGAAATCAGGCCTCAGGGAGGAGAGCGGGGCCCTTGCCTCAGGCCTCAGCCCCAAGGAGGAGTTCCGGAGGTTTGGCCCAGTCTCCAGCCTGGGTTTGTGGCCCTGGGTATGGCAGGTGGCCGATCTCAGCGCCTCTTGGTCCACCTTGAGGGGGGCAGGGTTCCAGCCAGGGAACCAGGCTGGGGGGTGGTGAAGGGTGTGTTATGGCCCAGCTGTGTGACTCGAGAGCCTTGTGGGGACAGGCAGCCTGGCCCACTGGCCCACAAGGGGGGTCTGGACACCACCATTAGGAGTCTCGACACCGTCCCCAGCTCCCCCATTCCTGTGGCCTGGCGGACAGCCCCATCCAGCTGGCTAGGGCGGGACACACGCCACAGGGGTGCGGAACTTGGGGCCAGAGCCCCATAAAGCTAGGGCAGCCTTTATTGCCCGGCTTTGTTGTCAGCTGCCCATGACACGGCTATTAAAGCTGCCTTATTCACCACACATCCCCTTTTATGGCCTCATGCTATCCCCTGGCCCCACGGGGTCTGCCCACCATTTGGCCTGGGGTTAACAGCCCCGCACCCCACTGAGCCAGCCCCCTCTGCCAATGGGTTATGGAGCAGCTGGTCACCCTGAGCCTCAGTTTCCCACCTGGACGATGAGGGCCGTTACGGTTCCAGGTGCTGAGGGTGACCCTGTTGTGTTTATTGCACAGTGGTCTCTAAAGAGGGGGAGGCTGAGGCAGGAGGAGCACTGAGGTCTCCTGAGGGCTGGGCCTGGGGAAGGCGTTTAGGCCGTGTGGACCCTCCCCCACCTGGGTCAGGACCTCAAAGGAGAACACGCTGCCCGGAATGAGTTTCCACGCCGTGACAAATGACCACACACGGAGCAGCTTAAAACAATAATTTATCCTCTCATATCCCGGAGCCAGAAGTCTGGAATCAAGGTGTCATAGGGCCGCGCTTCCTGGAGGTTCTGGGGAGGATCCTTCCTGCTTCTTCCAGCTTCTGGGGGCTCCCATGTCCCTGGACTTGCGGCCACATCGCCCTGGTCTCTCTAGTCTCTGCCTCTGTCCCCACGTGGCTTCTCCTCTGTGTCTGTCCCACCTCTTCTTATAAGGACACTGTCATTGGATTAGTGTGACTTCATCTTAGCTCATGACATCTGCAAAGGTCCTGTTTCACAATAAGGTCCCCTCCCGAGGTTCTGGGGGCACCTGCCAATGCACGAGTCTACCCGACCCCACTCTGCCTAGCTGGGCCCACCTTGCAGCTGGGAAAGCGGGGCTCACTTAGCTAGCATTTGCTACACAGCTGCTGTGTGCTCAGCTACCTTCTAGATACTGGCAACAACATAGACAACATCCCTGATCTCCCACAGGGCAGACAGGGAACCAGGCGTGTGTGAATTCACACTCCCAGCCAGGGAGGAGGAGAGTGGGGAGGGGACACGGGGGTGTCATGTGGGCAGGGAGTGGACAGACAAGGCCTGGCGTGAGCACGCCAATGGAAGGTCCACCTGCTGGGCCCACACCCTTCAGGCGGGGAAATATGGGCCTCCCTGGACGCCATAAATCAGCACAGGAATGTGGCCGGGCCAGGCCCGGCAGGAGGAGACAAAGGCCTCGACCACTCAGGTCTGGGCTCCTGTCTCCCCCAGTCCTTGCCTTGGAGGCCCCCATTTTGTCTCCATTACACAGATGGGGAAACTGAGGCCCAGAGAGGGGCAAAATGGCTGAGGAATGGTTGGCCCTGACGATCCCACCTCCCTAGGCCCCCGGATGTCCCTGTCGGAGGAACTGGGTATTGGGGCATTCTTGGGCCCTGATGATGGATGATTCCGGCCGAGCTGGGGCTGACTGGTGGTTTCGAGGCCCCCCATGGTCCCGGTCCCTCCATGTCCAGGCAGTCACAGTGCTGTATTTCCTGGAGCTTAATTTTCACCGCTTCTCCTCAGCCAATTGCCTCCCCGCTCCTCACTCTTTAATGATCTCTACTGGCTTTCTCCCCCAGCACCTGGGAGGTCATGGTCAATGGGGTGGAGGACCCCCTGCCTCCGAAACCCCAAGAGGAGGCCCTTTCCCTCCTGCGATGACTGGCAAACCCAGAGGCCTCCACAGCCCAGGGCTGCAGTCTCCCCGCTGCCTCTGTGCCTCAGTATCATGTGACTCACTGGACAGGGTCAGGATTCCTCATGGTGGCAATGACCTGGGTGGATGCTGTTTGGTATGAACTGTCCCCCCAAAAATGATGTGTTTAAGCCCTGGCCGGGTCGCTTAGTTAGCTGGAGCATCATCCCGGTACATCCAGGTTGCAGGTTCCATCTCTGGTCAGGCCACAAATGAGAATCAACCAATAAATGCATAAACCAGTGCAACAATAAACTGATGGGTTCCCCCCTCCCCCACTCTTTGTCTCCCTCTCTCTCTAAAATGATTTTTTTTTTAAGTGATGTGTTTAAGGCCCAATTCGCAGTCCCTGTGAACGGGACCTTATTTGGAAGTAGAGTCTTTGCAAATGTCAGTAGTTAAACATTGTGATGAGATGAGGTGGCCCTAAGTCCAGTGACAGGTGTCCTGTAAGAAGAGGGGATTTGGACACAGAGGAGAGCCATGAGGCAGCAAAGGCAGAGACTGGGGTGGTGCGGCCACAAGGCCAGGGGCTCCTGGAGCTCCCAGAAGCTAGAAGAGGCAGGAGGGACTCCCCTGGAGCCTCAGGAGGGAGCTTGGCCCTGCCACACCTCGATCTCAGACTTCTGGCCCCAGAACTGTAGGAGGATAAACCTCTGTTGTTTTCAACCGCCCTGGGAGACTCGTCAGGTGGCTCTGTCCTCATCTGAAAGTGGGGGGCAGGCTCATTGTTTGGTGGGACCTCTGGAGATGCCTGAACTCCGGGCGGTGCTGGGGCTGGGGACCCCCCCCCACCCCTGTCAGCAGCCCCTCAGTGGGCTCCTTGTGGTGGAGACATGGTGCCTGGGCCAAGCCCTGGCCTCAGGTAACTGTTCCCCTCCTTGCCCTCACAGCTCTACGAACTGGACGGGGACCCCAAGAGGAAGGAGTTCCTGGACGACTTGTTCAGCTTCATGCAGAAGCGAGGTGAGGCCTGCCTGCCGGGACGTGGTGGGAAATGGGCACGAGGAAGGGGACCCTGCCAGCCGCAGCCTGGGGCTGGTGTGTCAGAGTGGCACTGAGTTTCCTGTGGCTGGAGGCGTCCAGGAGGTGTCTGAGGGGAGACGTGGCCATACCACGTGTGGTCTGAGGGGGAGGGACAGCTGTGGGAGTCTAAGGGGCCCGTCCTTGCTGGGGGGGGGTGGGGGGGGGCTCAGCCTTTTCCCTGGCTGCTGAGATGGAGGATACGACAGGGTCCTGGCTCCCAGGATCCCCCACACAGGGTGGGGCTGGCCTCTGTTCAGAGAGTGGGTTGGATTCACAGGTGGGCAAGTGGGAAGTGGGCGCTAGGGCAACAGGCCGGAAGCTCCCCGCACAGGCTTCAAGCTCTCGTGGCTTAGAGTGCCCTCTGGTGCCACAGCCCCTCCCTGCTCCTCCGGGGCCTTAGTCCCCCTGTCTGTAAGATGGGCCACAGTCAGTCCCTGCTGATTGCAGTGCCCCAAACATGCTGAATACCAAGCTGCATTTATTGAGTGCCAACAGTATGCCTTGCCACTGCAGCCCATCCCCTCATTTCCCCCTGGTCTGGGGTGAGATGGACACCAACCAAGGCCCCACCAGGAAATGTCTGGGCCTTTGAGAACAGTGACATGAGGAGCGGGGACTGGTCTGAGTGAGTGAGTAAGTGAGTGAGTGGGGAAACTGAGGCCCAGACAATGGAGGAGAGCAGAGGCATTGGGGGTGACCCAGGTTCAGACAGGACAAGGGGCAGCTAGGGGGCCCCCAGAGGTCCCCTGCCCACGGGCCTCGCGCTCAGCGTGGAGCCGACACCAGGAGGAGACCCGGGCCTGTTGTAGGAATAGGAACGCCCACTGCAGGGCGGGGCTCATTCCTCTGACCCTGGACGCCCCCGTGGGGGTTATGATGATCCTGCTGCTCAGAGAGGGAAACTGAGGCCCGGAGAGGGCACCTGGCCTTGGAGCCACAGAGGCAGGAAGGGGTGGGCCCGCGGGGCTGCAGGGTCCACTCAGGCCATTGCAGGGGCCTGGCCCGGCTGCTTTGTCCTGGGCCTCTGCCCACCCCTCCCTCACCAGTAGCTTCTATAAACACAGGCCTAGTCAGGCCCAGAGGGAAGGAGATGAAAGGGGAGGGGGCTGCAGCCTGTGAGTTAACCCCTCCTGTGCTGGGATGGAAGAATGTAGACCCAGCCCCGGGGTAGGGGCCCCTCTCATGTTACCGTGTTATCGTCCGGCCCAGCCCCCGCCAGGGCTGCTGTCCCCTGTGTGGTCAGAGAGATCCCCCTGCTCTCTTTATCGGCCTGTCCACACTTGCCTGGGCCCTCCCTCCTACCCCCCGGCCATGGGGTTCAGAGTTTCCAGGCCTGGAGTCCACCCATTTTACCCAAGACCAGCCACCTGGTGTCTTAGAGGTACTTAGAAGGTACTGTGAGCTGCCCCTGGCTGTGGGTGAGGCTGGGGGCCCCAGATACATCAGTCCAGCCCCTGGCCAACCAGGGCTGTGAGGGTCTGTGTCCAGTCCTGCCTTCTTCACCAAGACCAGTGCTCCAGGAGGGTAGGCGGCAGCGAACTCCTATGCGTTTCTCAAAACCCAGCTCCAAGGCCTTCTCTTCCCTGCCATCTTGGACCCCCCTCCTCTGTAATTGGGGGCGAGAATCTGTCAGACCCCCTTCACCCAGGACACCATGTCCTGCATCTCACCAGCTGCCCTCCAGAGGGAGGGTCACAAAGTAAGAGCCTTACCCCACCCTCCTGCTGTTTCCCTGACGACCTCTCCACCCTTTCTTATCTCCCCCACAGCCCTCACTGCCCACCCTCAATGCCTCTCTGTGCTCTCCCAGCCCCCTCCTTCTATAAACATCCGTCCAGGCCCCACTGGCCTGCTCGCGGCAGAGCCCGGAGGATCTGATTCCTCCATTCACCCCCACCCCCACCAGGCAGAGCCTAAATCTGTGTCCAGGCAGGATGGCGCTGTGACCACATCTCCGGGCCGAGTGTGCTGACACTGGTGTTGCTTTTTCTCTCTCCCCCCTGGGCTGAAAATGAAATTGGGGCGATGGGGGAGGGTCTGAGGTCCATTTTCCTGTGGTTCTCAGTTCATTGGGGATTTTGCAACATGGGAAGGACCAGAAAGCAGTCAAAAGGTGGCGGGAGGTGGTTCTAGAATGTCCAGAGGTGGACGGCGTCATCCAGGCCCGTGGGACAGGCAAGCTGGCCCCTCCCTCGAACCTTCCTCCATCAGGTCACACTCTGCAGCCTCCCTTTGCCCATCTCTAAAGGGGGGGCGGGCGGTAAGCATGACCCTTAGGCTGAGATGTAGCTTGTCAGCCTTCACTGTTTATGGGATGCTCGCTCTCTGCCAGGCTGGGCACGGAGGATCCAAGTGAGCAGGGCAGGGCGAGGGGTGCATAGAAAGTATGCCCAGGATCCCCTGCCAGGGAGGGAGGTTTGAAGGGGGCCTTCTCTACCCTTGGCCAGGAAAGCGCCAGACAGGCCACACTGAGATCTGAAGGCTCTGAGGCTGGGAACTTCTGGGTAAGAGGATATAGAAGGTCAGGTGGGCAGAAGAGGGGAGCAGGCCTATCTGCAGGGGGCAGCCCTCCCCTCACTGAGCCAGCCCATTGCCCCCTTCTCCCTGGGCTGCCCCACCACCTTCCCCTCCCTGGGCTGCCCCACCTCCCTGTCTCCCTGGGCTAGCCCACTGCCCCACTCTCTGTCAGTGGTTCCCGGCCATGCCCCACCTAAGCATCTCTAAAATCCTGATTCCCCCCCCCCCCGTGACATATAATTCTTATTATATAAAAAGTGAACTCCTATTCACGTGGAGGAAGCCTAAAAAGCCATTAACTTGGTCTAAACAAGCTTCCAAAGAACATGGCATCCATGAAAGAGAAAAATAAAAGAACGAAAGGACAGTTGAAGTACCGAGGAAGAAATCACTAAGAAATTGTTTTAAAAAATAATAATAATGTCAAGTAATATGAAAATATAGCAAATAAAGTTTCAGAACATATAATAGAGAACTGAAATGCATAAATAGGTCACAATATATATTTATATGCTGTATATGAGGTCCCTAGCACCGTAAGACATGCAGAAAATTCGCCGTTAATAACTCATTCTCGACTTGCCCCCCTGAAATTCAAAGTGCCCCCCCTGTGGGGCGTGTGCGCCACGTTGGAACCACTGCTCTAAGTGGATTAACCAAGCGCTCTCTCCCTGACTACGGCCCTCCCCACACACACCGCAAACCAGCCTGGAGGAGCGGGCCTCTGGGAGCTCAGGCGGAGTTGTTTTGGCAGCTGTTGTGGTTGGTGATGGGAGTAGGAACAACAAAGGCTGCATTTCTCTGCTCCTCCCCAGATTGGCCCCCAGCATCTCCCTCTCTACACTCGTCTTCTCCCTTCAGTTGAGTTGAGCAAGGAGCCAGATCACTGATAAAGAGATGGAGGCAGGGCCCGGTCAATGTGGATCCCTTGGTTGGGCATCATCCCATGTACTGAAAGGTTGCTGGTTCGATTCCCAGTCAGGGCACATGCCCCAGGTTACAGGCTCGATTCCTGGTAGGGGGCGGGCAGGAGGCAGCCAATCGATGTCTTGCTCTCACATCGAAGCTTCTCTATCTCCCTCGCCCTTAATCAATAAAAAGAAATCTTTAAAAAGAAACTGAGGCCGAAACCGGTTTGGCTCAGTGGATAGAGCGTCGGCCTGCGGACTGAAGGGTCCCGGGTTCGATTCCGGTCAAGGGCATGTACCTGGGTTGCGGGCACATCCCCAGTGGGAGATGCGCAGGAGGCAGCTGGTCGATGTTTCTCTCTCATCGATGTTTCTGACTCTCTATCTCTCTCCCTTCCTCTCTGTAAAAAATCAATAAAATATATTTAAAAAAAAAAAAAAGAAAGAAACTGAGGCAGGCCCTAACTGGTTTGGCTCAGTGGGTAGAGCGTCGGCCTGCGGACTGAAGGGTCCCGGGTTCGATTCAGGTCAAGGGCATGTACCTTGGTTGCGGGCACATCCCCAGTAGGAGGTGTGCAGGAGGCAGCTGATCGATGTTTCTCTCTCATCGATGTTTCTAACTCTCCATCCTTCTCCATTCCTCTCTGTAAAAAATCAATTTAAAAAAAAAGAAACTGAGGCAGAGCTGTTACCTTAGTACGGCCTGGAGCAGGGGGTGGGTCTCACCTGGGGCGATCTGCCCCAGGAAACACTGGGCAGTGTCAGGGGCATCTATGGTTGTCATTACTGGGGGCGCTTCTGGCATCAAGTGGGTGGGCACCAGGGATGCTGCTCAACTTCCCACAGTGTCCAGATGCCCCCACAGAGCGTGACCTACCCTGATGTCCACACAGCTGGGGAGACCCTGCTCTGAACCTGTGTGTTAGCCATAGACTCGGCATCCGCTGCCTGTGGGGCCCTGGCCCTGGCAGCAGCATCCCCCTCGCCCACACTGGCCCTCCCCTACAGGGACGCCCGTGAATCGGATCCCCATCATGGCAAAGCAGGTGCTTGACCTGTTCATGCTGTATGTGCTGGTGACGGAAAAGGGCGGCCTGGTGGAGGTCATCAATAAGAAGCTGTGGCGGGAGATCACCAAGGGCCTCAACCTGCCCACGTCCATCACCAGCGCTGCCTTCACCCTGCGGACCCAGTGAGTGCTGCGCGCAGAGGGCCTGGGACAGGAAGGACCGCAGAGGCACTGGGCCACGCGAGGCGTCGGAATCCTGAGAACCTTGGGGTGGGGCCTTAAGGAAGTTTCTGGCTCTGAGGTTCAGGAATTCAGTATTAAAGGATTAGTGGGAGGCGGTCATGGGGACAGGCACTGAGATAGGGACCAGCAGAAGCAGTCAGCCTGGCTCAGCATTGACGCGCGATTCCCTGGCAGCGATGCAGGACGGAGGCGGGGAAGTGGTGCCACAGCGGGAATGCCAAGGGCAGCAGGGAGTCAGGGAGGTGTCCCAGGTGCCACCTTGTCCCTTCTCCCCTTCCCATAGGTACATGAAGTACCTGTACCCCTACGAGTGTGAGAAACGCGGCCTCAGCAACCCCAATGAGCTCCAGGCGGCCATTGACAGCAACCGGCGGGAGGGCCGGCGCCAGAGCTTTGGGGGCTCCCTCTTCGCCTACTCACCAGGTGGTGCCCACAACATGCTCTCCTCACCCAAACTGCCCGTGTCCTCCCTGGGCCTGGCCACCAGCACCAATGGCAGCTCCATCACCCCAGCCCCCAAGATCAAGAAAGGTAAGTACAAGCCTGGGGACTGCTCCCAGCTCAGGTTATATGGCTGTGGGGCTGGTACCTTTCCCCTCTCTGGGTAAACAGGTTGGTCAACTCCAAAGTTGTCATGGAAGAGGGTGGCAAACCTGTGCTCATGGCAAACATTACTAAACAGTTAACATTTATCAAACCCCATGCCCACAGCAAGCAGACATTACTAATCCTGAGCCCATGGCAGGCACCACTAATCTACAGTTTTTTCTTCAATTCTATGCCAAGGCAGACATTACAAATCAAGCACACGTTTCCCACCCCGACATTACTAATGAATCTCCGTTTTCCCAGTCCACACGAGGCAGTTGTTAATTGAGCGTGCATTTCTAATCGTTTATTGTAGCACTGGCCCCGTCTTCTGCCTGTGGCTACACTATTCATCACCATAGTTTTTTTCAGCACCTTGCCCATGACAGACGGTATTAGTTCATCACTGTATTCTTTTCCCCTTGAGCTTTAGAATCTTCCTCAGCACTCTGCCCCGGCAGACATTGAGAGTACAGTATGGGTCTATCAAATTGACCCTTTAACCGTCCCTGAAGCTATTGGTAGGTGCCCCTGGGTAGCTCAGTGTCCCTTTCTGAGCTCGATTTCCTTATGAGTAAAGTGGGACAATTACCGCCTATTTGTAGAATTGTTGGGAGCCTTCAGTGTATAAAATGCCCAGCATGCAACAGGCCCAGGTTTGCAGATGCCTGACAAACAGCCCCCCATTCCTAGTCCACACCCATGGCAGACATCACCAGTCGATCACAGTCTTCTCTCCCCCTCAGCCTGGAATCCTTCCTAATATAGAGCACAGATAGCACCTGTGGCCGTATGGACTCGTGCTGGCCAGTTTGCATGTCTGGGTTCCTATTTTTCCTCTACCACACAGGCTGTGACTCCCTACTTCCTGGGAGTGGCCCAAGGATCTGAGGCAATCCCCACAAGGCCCTGAAAAGTTAGGTCTTGCTCATATTAGTCATTCAGTGTTCTGTGGGCCTTGGTTTACCCTCCTGGCTTTGGGGAGTTTCAACTATATCTGTTAAAGGTTATTAGCATCCATGTGGACCAGGTCTCATGCTGGAGCTGGGGAAGATGGTAACAGATAAGATAAAAGGGGAGTCATGCCCCGACCGGTTTGGCTCAGTGGATAGAGCATCGAGCCATGGACTGAAAGGTCCCGCGTTCGATTCCCGTCGAGGGCATGTACCTTGGTTGCAGGCTCGATCCCCAGTAGGGGGCATGCAGGAGGCAGTTGATCAATATTTCTCCCTCATTGATGTTTCTAACTCTCTATCCCTCTCCCTTCCTCTCTGTAAAAAAATCAATAAAAAATATTTTTTAAAAAATAAAAAGGCTTAAAAAATAAAATTAAAATAAAAGGGAGTCATGAGAGAGCCTGGAAACAACAGGCAGCAGAGAGAGTAGGGGGAAGAAGAGACGGCAGGTCCTAGTGGAACCTAGTGGTCCTAGTGGATGGGAAAGACGGGGACATTTGTTTTAACCACAGAAGAGGGGAATGGTTAGAAGCTGGTTTGGAGTTGGGCTGCCAGAGTTCAAATCCCAGCTCAGCCTTTCTCCAGCTCTGTGGCCTTGGGAAAGTTATGAATCTTCTTTGAGCCTTAGTTTCCTCATCTGGAAATAAGAGTAGACTGGGGGTTGTTGAAATGGCCCTTTGAGATGGTTCCTGTTTGAGATGGAAGTGCTTTAGACATGTTCTGAGCCTTATTGTTATGACTAGTATTATATAATATGTTATATGTTATTATAGTATCTACGTAGTACTGATGCTAAATACTATTATAATACTAGTATATAACTAGTAGTGTTATCACCAGTATGATCACCTGCTTTAGAAAGCGTTTTATTGCACTTGTGTCTATTCAGAAACCTAGTTACTGCCCAGGCCACCGGGTGTCTCAGTGGTGAGAGCCTGGTCCCGTACGCCAAAGAGTGGCAGTTCGATTTCAAGGTGGCGGTGGATTAAGTGGAAAGGTGGGGGGCGGAGGGATTGGTGGGGGAGACATTAACCAAATAATTTATATGCGTATATGCATAACCCATGAACACAGACAGTAGTGTGGTGAAGGCCTGGAAAGGGCAAGGGCAGAGTGGAAGGGATCAATGAGAGAAAAAAGGGTGGCAGTTCAATCCTGTTCAGGGTACATACCTGGGTTGCGGGTTCGATCCTCACATCGATGTTTCTCTCTCCCTTCCTCTCTCTAAGCATGTCCTTGGGTGAGGATTAAATAAATAAACTTTAAAAATTACTTCCCTCAGAGAGGGAGTGAGCATTCCATCAGTGGAGGTATTCAAGAGAATGCTCATTCTTGTGTGGGTGGAAGGCTGAGCCAAGCCACCTCACTTCCCTTTGGGCCACCAACTCCTCTTCTCTCCTGTCTAGAGGAGGATTCGGCCATCCCCATCACAGTCCCCGGCCGCCTGCCCGTCTCCCTGGCAGGCCACCCCGTGGTGGCAGCCCAGGCGGTAGCAGTGCAAGCAGCAGCAGCCCAGGCAGCCGTGGCAGCCCAGGCGGCCGCCCTGGAGCAGCTTCGGGAGAAGCTGGAGTCTGGGGAGCCTCCGGAAAAGAAGATGGCCCTGGTGGCGGATGAGCAGCAGCGGCTCATGCAGCGAGCGCTACAGCAGAACTTCCTGGCTATGACAGCCCAGCTGCCCATGAGCATTCGTATCAACAGCCAAGGTATCAACCCACCACCCAGGCCCTCCATGCTCTCTGCATGTGTAACAAAATAAGGGTCTTGGAGCCAACCTATGTAAAAAGTGCCTACAAATCAATAAGAAAAAAAGGCAAATCGATAGGGAAAAATGGGCAGTTGTGACTAGTAAATTCCTATGAAAAAATGTTCAGCCCTGGCCGGTGTGGCTCAGTTGGTTAGAGTGTCATCCTGTGCAACAAAAGGTTGCAGGTTCGATTTCTGGTCCAACCGATCGATGTTTCTCTCTCACATCGATGTTTCTCTCTCCCCCTCTCCCTTCGCCTTCTCTAAAATCAACAAACACGTATCCCCTTGTAAGGATGGAAAAGAAAAGCTGTTGGACTCCATCTAGATGGGGATCCGCACGCTAACAAGGAGACACCGCTTTTCACCCATCAGAGTTTGACAATATCAACTGTTGCTCAGGATGTGAGCAAATGGGTCCTGCTGGTGGGAGTGTAAATAGGTGACAATTTGGCAATCTCTGAAAAAGAGAAAATGTGATCAGTCATCTGCTTGGTATCAACAGCAGAACCAGTCGATACCAAGCAGGTGCTCAGGGAAACGTGGGTGTCTCCGCTCTCTGGAAGCAGGGAATTCCTATGAAGCCTTTCCAAGTGGTATAATGTGCATTTTCAAAAAGCAGGGGATACCTGTATAGACAAGTTTGTTCATGGCAGTCATTTGCATGATGTTGTAACAGGCCTTGAAGCGATGTGTGTGTCCATCAGTGAGGAATGAGTGAGTCACGTCTGGAAGACTTTGTGGCTGTTAAAAAGAATGACATGACTTGGGTGTGCAACACCGCGTAAGAATTACAATCATGATAAAAGCCAATGTCAGACAAATACATTCTCATTCCATATTTATTATGTCCTGTGTGTGCTGGTGGCAGATACAGTCCGCAGCTTTGTGAAGTTTAAAGCCCAGTGGGGATGGATAGATGTGAAAAGGATCATTGCACCGATGAGTTTGTGATTCCAAACGGTGGCTTTTCTTCTTCCCACAGCCTCTGAGAGCCGCCAGGACTCAGCTGCAAACGTAACCAGCACCAATGGCAGCAATAGTATTAGCATGTCAGTGGAGATTAACGGAATTATGTATACAGGTAACACCTTGACAGCTTCACTCCCCGGGTTAATTTAGGAGTCCTGGGCAACCTCCGGGTTTGGCCTGCATGAGCCCAGCCATTAGAGTGAGCAAAGTTCTTCCTTCCCTTGGAGACTTGAGTGTATAATCAATATAGTTGAGTGTATAATCAATGTAGTATCCTTAGCACAGTGCTCAGCACATAGTGAGTACTTGGCACAGTTCTCAGCACATAATGAGCACTTAGCATGGGGCTTAGCACATAATAAGCGCTCAAAAATACAGTTACCCTTGAACAACAAGGGTTTGGGCTGCATGGGTCCACTTATACATGCATTTTTTTCCCCAATAAATTCTGGAAATATATTTTTCTTTTTTTTAATATTTTTTTATTGGTTTCCGAGAGGAAGGGAGAGGGAGAGATAGAAACATCAATGATGAGAGAGTATCATTGATCGGCTGCCTCCTGCATGCCCTCCACTAGGTATTGAGCCCGCAACCCCAGCATGTGCCCTTGATCAGAATTGAACTTGGGACCTTCCAGTCCGCAGTCCAATGCTCTATCCACTGAGCCAAACCAGCTAGAGCTAGGAAATGTATTTTCTTGATGATTTTCTTTTTTTTTCTTTTATTTTTTTAGAGAGAGAGAGAGGAAGGGAGAGGGATAGAGAGAGAGAAACATCCATGAGAGAGGACCATCGATTGGCTGCCTCCTGGGGATCGAGCCCGCAACCCCAGGCATGTGCCCTGACAGGGAATCGAATCGGCAACCTGTTGCTTCCTGGGTCAGCACTCAACCACTGAACCACACTGGCAAGGCCCTGATGATTTTCATATATATATATATATTTTTTAATTGATTTCAGAGAGGAGGGGAGAAGGAGAGAGAGAAACATCAATGATGAGAAAGAATCATTGATCAGCTGCCTCCTGCATGCCCTCTACTGGGGATTGAGCCCGCAACCTGAGCATATGTTCTTGAGTGGAATTGAACCTGGGACCCTTCAGTCCACAGGCCGATGCTCTATCCACTGAGCCCAACAGGCGAGAGCTCTGCCGAAGAGCCGTAATAATACTTTTAATATTTCGAATTTACATTTATATAA
>NW_005871431.1:607752-612810 GCF_000147115.1 Myotis lucifugus | reverse complement strand
GTATTAATATTGTCTTCTTGTTTTTGAGAGGACGGGAGAGGGAGAGTTAGAAACATCAGGGATGAGATAGTAGCTTTGATCAGATACATCTTGCATGCCCTCCACTTGGGAGAGGAGGGGAGACGGCAGGATAGAACCATCATCGGAGAGAAAGATGCGTCGATCCGCTCCGCACTGCATGCCTCTTTCTGGGGATCGAGCCCGCATCCAGAGCATATGTTCTTGATCGGAATGGATCTTTGGACCCTTCAGTCCACAGGCCGATGCTCTATCCACTGAGCCAAACCGGCTAGGGCTCTGATGATTTTCTTAATAACATTTCCTTTTCTTTAGCTTACTTTATTATAAGAATTCAGTATATAAGACATATAAAATATGTGTTCAGCCCTAGCTGGTTTGGCTCAGTGGATAGAGCATCAGCCTGTGGACCAACGGGTCCCAGGTTCAATTCCAGTCAAGAGCATATGCCCCGGTTGCAGGCTCCATCCCCAATAGGGCGCATGCAGGAGGCAGCTGATCAATGATTCTCTCTCGTCATTGATGTTTCTATCTCCCTGTCTGAAATCAATTTAAAAAGAAAAAAAATCAAAATATGTGTTTATCACTGCTTATGTTATCAGTAAGTCTTCTGGTCAATAGTAGACTATTAGTGGTTAAGTTTTGGGGAGTTAAAAGTTGTATTTGGATTTTAAACTGTGCCAGGAGTTACTGCCTCTCTAACACCTGTGTTCGTGGTGAACTGTACAAGTGGTGTTTGAAAGTTCCTTGTAAAAAAAAATGTAGTAGGCCAGTTGCTCATTAAGCCAGCAGGTGGTGCTAGGGACCCAAAACAGCTGGGTTACTGGGCAAAGACCCCCACAGGAAGCAGAGACTAAGATGAGGTGGTGGGTGTCCTGGTGAGTCCACGGGTGGACTTTGCAGGGGGTCATTGCTTGGGGAGCCCCTTGCACCTGTCACATAATGTTTGAACTCTCCATGACATGTCTCTCCTGTCCTTGCATTAGGAGTGCTGTTTGCTCAGCCACCAGCCTCCACGCCCTCCTCAGCTCCCAGCAAAGGCGGTGGTGGCAGCAGCCGGGGAGGAAGCAGTGGGACCAGCAGCAGCGCGGGCAGCCAGGCCGGGCCAGCGGGGCTGTCCGCACCCCCGACGTCTTCTACCTCAAATAATTCATTGCCTTAACTGCACCACTCCCCACCCGCCGCCCCCCACCCAGGAGCTGGTCAGACTGGGCAGGGTGTGGAAAGGTGGGCCGGGCAGGGCCGGGGTGGTGGAAGATACGGGTGGGGAGGGGAAATATCCACAAAGGAGCCACAGCTAACACCAAAAATAGAAGAAGAAAATATAGACATATATATAAAGAAAATTTAATAAAACAGGGGAAAACCAAGGAACACTTGAATTACTCAGGTTTCAGACATTCAGAGAAGTGAGTTGTAAGAACAGCCAAGGAAATCAGGAAAGAGAGCGGCAAATACTCCCCAGGGCTTTCCTGCAGCCCTGGCGGGCCGATGCGGACTGGTGTCTGGTGTCTGGTTTGGACCAGTTGCAATGTAAGGCCAGATTCTGTTTACCTCATATATCCCTGCACTGTGTGTTTTCATTTTTGTCTGTTTTTTTTTTTTTTTTACTTTTGTTCCTGTTCATCACACACTCATCCACTCATCACACCCAGTTCGTTGTTTTGAATGAAACCCCTGAGCCAAGATCAGTTGAATTTTTTTCTTGTTGCTTTTGGGAACTTTTTATTATTATTATTATTTTTTAAAGAAATAGCGATATTCAAGCTCTATAGGGTTTTTAAGAGGTTTGGGGGGTTTTGTTTTGTAAATGTTCTATTTTATTCTTGGGGGAGGAATCAAACCTTAGGAAAAGGATATATATCTCTATATATTTGTGTTCATTCAGGGAAACGGGACTTAAAAAAAGGAAAAAAAGGAATATCCTTTAAATCTTTCCCATGACTGAATCGGGTTCACGTGTGCATTTTCTGTGCTGCGGTAAGCAGCTAGCAGGCACAGGACACTGTATCCCTGGGCCAGAGCCAGAAAAGGTAATGAACTCAGGTGCTGAGGGCCGGGCTGGAGTGGGGTCCGTGCGGGGGCACGCCCGGGGGAACTGGGAATGTGAATGCTGGATGGCAGACCAAGACTCTCCGTGCTTTCTCTCCTTGTGCGTGCGTGCGCCCTGTCAGGGACCCGGAAGTCTTAACTAGAAAGAAAGTGCTGGATCAAGGGCCAGGGCCTGGGGGGGGATGTGCTGTCATAGACCTCAGGCTCCTGACTCAGGGATGACTGTGGCCTGGGGACTCTCTCTTACCTGGAAGGGCTGCTGCTTGTTTGTTTGTTTAATATGTTTTCATTGATTTCAAAGAAAGAAGGAGAGGGGGGGAGAGAGAGAAACATCAATGAGAGAGACTCATCGACTGGCTGCCTCCTGCACCCTCCCTGCTAGAGATTGAGCCCACAACCCAGACATGTGCCCTGATTGGGAATCCAACCTCCTGGGTCATGGGTCAACGCTCAACCACTGAGCCGCCCCAGCAGGGCCGAAAGGGCTGTGTTGGAAGGCACCTATGCTCACCACTAAGCCACCGACGCTTTTGAAAGGGCTGCTTTTAAAGACATATGGATATTTGGGGACTGGGGTGAGCCAGGCTTCGCTCAGATTGAGGTTTTTGAGGCCATGTCATCCTGAACACCCCACCCCTTCCCATCTCCTTCACTTTGTCCCTTCATTCTCTCTTGGCCCCTTGCAAGGCCACATCTGCTATAACTGAAGGAACTAAATAGAGGCCCAGGGAAGGCTGCACCCACTCCCAGCGTGCCCTCTTACCCCAGGTCAGAAGGTGGTCACCAGCGGGAGGGCTGGGTGGGGGAGTTATTTCAGCGGCCTACTCCCCACGGAATAGGGACCAGCGGTGATGGTCTTCACCAGGAGGCAGCACCCTCCGTCCCAAGCCCAGGCGGGGTTCGGGGACTTCCTTGGCCACCCTGCCCTGAACTGAAATGGTGCCTCCCACAACTTGGCGCCCTTTCCTTTCACGCACTGAGTTTGCCTGGAAACTCTAATGGGGCCCCGGGAGCCTGGCCTGGCCTAACGATGCCAAAAACGGCAGTGCCCCACCTGGCAGCCTCCCAGAGTCCTGATCCAGTGATCCCTGGCCCAGGGTCATCTTGTGGCCTTGGGGACCTTGGAGGGGAGAGCATCCTGACCCCCAGCAGTCTGGGTTTGCTTGGGTGTGAAGCTGCGGTGTCCTTGGGGAGAGCCCCTTTCGTTGGTATGTCTCAGGGTCGAGGACACGCTCCACCTCCCAGGGCAGTGGTGGCTGCAGGCAGGTGGGGTTCCTCTCTGTTTTTCCTTATGCAAGAGTCTCCTCCCCGTTCCTTACTGCAGCAGTACAATCACTGTGGGAGGGGGGCCTTTTTGCCCAAGAGCAGCGATACCGGATGCTCCTTCTCTCTTCTCCCCTGACCTGACCCCCTGGAGCCACGTGGGGCCCACATGGGGGTGTCTGCTGCCTGGTTATTTCTACCTCGGGTCTGACTCTTGATGCCAAAACCCCTCTCAGCCTGCCCTCCTCGGCTGGCTCAGGGTTTCAGCATGTACCAGTACCCGTCCCCTCCCACCTGCGTCGTGGGCGTGTCCACCTGAGAGTCTGCCTGGGTGCTGTCTCCGGTCGCATGGGTGTGTGTGTGTGTGTGTGTGTGTGTGTGTGTGTGTCTGCCTGCGTGTGTTGGGCGTCGTGTCTTGTGGGTGAAATAGCCCCCAGATCTAACTCAGGGCATGCCTATTGTTCATGGTGATTGTAGGGGGCCAGGGTGGGGGGGAACAGCCCTGGGGGAGCCGTGCGCAGGGGGAGAGGTGGAAAGATGAGGGGGAGCTCCAGGCTGGGCAGTGCTGTGGCCTCTGCCTCGTGTCCCCTCTGCCAATCCCAGCTCAGGGCAACCTCCTGTTGGTGAGGGTTCTGGGGTGCAGCTCAGCACCCCTTTATGCAAACTGGGTGGGGCCGGGACAGCCATCTCTGTCAGCGGCTGGCTTGTGCACTGTTCGTTCTGGAACGGGTGGGGCTTAGCTGCACAGAGCAGGTAGGAGTCCCAAACTCAGGGTCAAGGGGGGCTCAGGGGCTAACCTAACTGCTCTAGAGGTGTCTGTTACCGCTGCTTCCAGATCTTCCTTGTGACCCCGAACCTGGCCACAGGGCTGTGGAGCTGGCGGGCAGGGGGCGGGCAGAGGCGCTGGGCAGCAGAGTTAGTTTTTAATAGTTGTGCATTTGTACAGTCACTTTTTTTGCTTTTATGACTTTTGCCCACTTCTGTCGTTTTTCTCTTGCTTGCTTGTGCGTTTTTTTCTTGGCAAACACGAATGAATTCAGCCTTTCATTCCTGACATGTGAAATTTCAGTTTCTCTGGGGTTTGTCCGATGGCGTGGGGACCACGCCCAAACTCAGGTTAAAGGAAAAAACTTTTTAAAAAGTTATAAACTACTCTACCTCTGGCCGGGCCTCGCCTGTCAGTCACTGTGGCCGGTGGGGCAGCTGGTAAGGATTTCAGTTCTACAGAACATTCAGGTATTAGCGGGGTGGGGGGCAAAAGACCAAAAAAAAAGGGGGGGGAGGTGTGATTTTGAAATTTAAAAGAACACTGAAAGTTTACATTTTATAACATTATTGTGCAGATTGTATTTAAATTTCAGAAATATTTAAGACAATTGTAACCCTGTAAAGCTGATGAGATATTAAAACAAGACAAAACACTTCTGACTTTTAACAGAAAACGTCTCGGTGGTGGTTTCCTGGGCGTCACCGCACCCTGTCTGGGTCCAGTTAGCAGAAGGCACAGGGGTCCTCCAGTGGGGACTGTGCCCCGAGGGAACACGGGGTAATGTCTGGGGACATCTGTGGTTGTCACGGCTGGGGGTGCTCCTGTCACCAAGTGGGTGAGGCCAGGGATGTTGCCCAACTCCCCCAGAGAGCCCAGCATGGCTCTATCCAAGAGTGACCAGGCTCCTGTATCAGCAGTTTAGAGAGGGAGACACTAGCTAAGCCAGGTGGGGGGGG
>NW_005871431.1:605020-607153 GCF_000147115.1 Myotis lucifugus | reverse complement strand
GGCTGGTGCCGCCCTGGGCTGTCCCTTCCACCTGGGTCAGCCCCCAAAGCTGGTCAGGAGTCTGGAAAAAACAACCCCCTCCTGTGGCAGCTGCTTGCTTCCTATGGCCCATTTCACCAGCATTTTCCATCCACGCCAGAAGTGGATTGGCTACATCTCTATCTCCATGGGCCTGGTAACCCACCTGCCTCTCTCAGCCCCTGCTCCCCAGGGACATAAAGGAAAAGTGTCTTCTGTTGTGTGTGTTTGTTTTTAAAGCCCTTTTCCGACAAACTGGATGGGCTAGTCTAGCATCTTTATTCCTCCGCTGAAGAGGCCTCGAGAGGGACTGGGGGCCCTGGGGTCACACAGCTCCTGAGGGCACGAAGGGAGCGGTGGGGCTCCCCCACATCCCAACCCTGAGGCACCTCCTGCCTCCAGCTCTGCTTGTTAGGAGGCAGAGAGGCTCCCAGGAGATGAAACTCAAAACTAGGCCTGATTGGCAGGAGGGAGAGGCAGACCTAGGTGGAGGGGGTGGGGCTGGGGGGCTGTTGAAAGGATGCCTGAAAAGGATGATTGCTTCTGGGCTCATCCGCTATTCCTTACACCATTAATGCACATCATGGGAGCTGCTAGGATTGTTCAAGGCCCCCCGGGGCCCCCTGGGTGGGCAGGGTGTGAGATGTGGCTGGGTCTGGTTTGGTTCAGCAGTGTGTACCAGTGCCTGCAAACAGGGGCTTAGAACCAGAGGGATGGTGCAGGCTTCTGTGCCTCAGTTTCCCCAAGCCTACTTGCTGCGGCCGCCCAACTACCACCAAGGCCTCTCAGCTTGGATTTGGGAGGTGGCGCCTGGCTGGCACCAAGGAGGTCTAGAGACTGGGTGGTCTGCAGGCCCTCAAAGTGTGGCTTTTGTCTTGCTCCTCTGACACAACTGGTCTGTCCTCATTCCAGGAACAGGGCTGGGGGTGGGGTGACCTCTGACCTGACAGCAGCCTGGCCTACTGGGTCCCCAGGGAAGGGAGGAGGGGAGGAGGGGAGGGAGAGGCCTGTGAGGGGGCCTGACTGCAAATCCAGCCGTCCTGCCCTGGGGCACCGCCTGGACCTGTTCCAGCCTGAGCATCCACCCTGTCCCTTATCCCCATTGGCACAGCTGGTCCTCCGCAAACCATACCAGCAGGGCCCACCTCTGTCCTGGAATCTGGAATTTGGAAATTTCCAGGCCAGCCTTCCCAGGATGAGGACACAGACCCTTTAGCTCAGAGGAACCCCCAGTTTGCACGTGGGGAATAGGCCCAGGGGTGTGCAGTGACCTGCCCCAGGGCTCAGAAGTGCCAGTTTTAAGCCCGAGTTGCTGTTTAAAAGGGCCACCTTGGCCCACCCCCTGGTTCTGCAGCGTGCCGGATTTCAGCATGCAAAGATTTGGTTTTGGGAAAAAGCCTAAAAGATATTTTATTTTGGTGTTTGAGAAGGGTAATTTATCATTGGAGGTATCTTATTTCTCTTATTCACACTTTAAAAAACATTTGAGAAACCTGGGGTCATCCGCTGGGTATGGCGGTGGAAATCGGAAACAGCTGGTTCTAGTTCCAGTCCGTCTTTGGACTAGGTGGTCCCAGCCTCAGTTTCCCCATTTAGCTAGTGCTGGGGTTTGAGACACCTAGCTCTCCTCAACCTACAATAGTCCTTCCGTCTCCTATGCCCCAGGAAAAAAAATTAAATGCAGGCTTCCCACTGCCCACAAGGCCCTCGATGGCCCAGCGCCCCCGCCAGGGCCTGGCCGTAGGGCCTTGGCACTGCCTCTGCCCACCTTTCTCTTCAAGTGGTTAGTTCCCCGCTTCAAGGACACCTCCTCCGGGAAGCCCTTCCCTCCCGGTAACCGCTCCGCGCTGTGGCCCCGGGGCCGGGAGCGGCCCACACTCCGCCTCCCGGCCCACGGCTCCCGCCTGCCACCTGGTGGCCGGAACCGGGCCTGCGGGCTCTGGGCGCCCCTCCCAGCGGCACGAGGGCCGCGCTCGGCATCCAGTTGCAGGCACCGCGCATCGGGCGCCCCCGGTGCTGCTGGCGGACACACTGCCCCAGGCAGCCACGTCTCCCCGGCGGGAAATTTCTATTTTTTAAGTGATTTCTCCCTTTTCAAAGATTAGCAACTAATCC
>NW_005871431.1:593734-602806 GCF_000147115.1 Myotis lucifugus | reverse complement strand
TTTTATCCTCCCAAAAGAGAGACTATCCCTCCTCAGAGCCCATGGTGTCTCTTAAAGCAACCCCAAAATGCTGCTCCTGCAGGTAACACGCTGCCTTTTTCTGCCAGCTGGAATCTCTTGGGACAAGCATTGTGCTCTGGCTTTGCCTGGTGTGGGCCACACAGAACTTACATTTTCCCATTTTAGAGATTTGGAAACTGAGGTTCAAGGTCATGGGGGGGCCCTTAGGAAGGCAGGATTGGGGAATGAGACGACTGGCCTTTGGGTTCTTCAGCCCCAATGCCCTCCTGGACCCTCTGTGCCTCTCCCACCCCCATCCCTATGCCCATAAGAGCACCATCTTTTCTTTCCTTTTAATATATGTATCTATTTTTAAATTGATTTCAGAGAGGAAGGGAGAGGGAGAGAGAAAGAGAAACATCAATGATGAGAAAGAATCATTGTTTGGCTGCCTCCTGTATGCCCCACACTGGGGATTGAGCCCACAGCCCAGGCATGTGCCCTGACCGGGAATCGAATCGTGACCTCCTGGTTCATAGGCTGACGTTCATCCACAGAGCCACGCCTTGCATCCAGGCAGGAACACCACCTTGCTCTTATCCAAGGATTTGCCATTCTCCACCTCCAGCATGCAAAGCTGGGCTGGAGTGAACACTTCTTTACTGTACCGTGAATTTGCTCAAACCATCTCTATCCCCATTCTTTCTGGTTTTCGTGGATTTACCAGCTGCCTGGGCACCCCCCACTCACTCTCCTCACTGCTCCCTGGCTCCCTAGTCCTGCATGAAGCTCATAGGCTTCTTATGTTCCTCTAGGACCAGCTCCAGCAGAAGATCATGTGCCCCGGGCCTGTTACCTGTCTGACCACATCGCCCAACGGCCTCTACATGTTGGCAGGGATTGCAGAGAGCATATACCTATGGGAGGTGAGTGTCAGAGCCAGGGTCATGGGACTTAGCCTATGGACCGCGGAGTTAGACCACCAGCAGCGTTGTCACCAACAGTTGGTTGTTTGAGAGGGGAGACCTGCCTCACCTCCTGTGCAGACAGTGTAGGATTTGGGGCCAGAAGGTGGGTATAACCACCTCTGCCTTGCCTGACCTTAACCTTGACCTGCAAAATAGAGGTCTGCCAAGGGAACTGAGTTCTCTGCAAGATGGGAGAAGCTTTGTTATCTCATCCTGGGACTTTTAAGCCTTAGTCCTGGTTCTGAAACAAGGATGCAGTTATTCATGCACAGGGAGAGAAACGGAGGCAGGGAGAGGCTCCTCACAGATTGCCCGTCATGGTAGAAACCTTTGCCCTGATTGCTGCCAGCCTGGTGCCGGCGGCATGATAGAAACCAGTGGCTTGTGGCCTGGTGGGGGCATCTTAGGAGGTCCCCCCTCCTTGATGGGGGACAGTCATAGTACTCCAGGCCATTGCGGTTGCTGTCTGGCCCTAACTCCCTCCCCCCCCCCCCCCCTCCTGCTAGACCAAGTGTCGAGGCTGCATTTGAAGCCCCTCACAGCTGGCCTGGAAGACTGTGACGTCCTGCGGTGACAGTCAGCATGAGGAGCTGCTCCGGAAAGGACCAGCTCCCTCACCAGCTTTGTCACTCCCACCCATTCCTTTTCTGGATGCTGTCGTCATACCACCCTTCTCCCTGCCCCTGGGCAGACTCTCCCTTCACCTCAGTAACCTGCCAATTGTGGGGCCCGGCACTGCACCCTGCATCCTGCCCTGACCTGCGTGTGCCCTGCCTTCCCCAGGTCTCCACAGGGAACCTCCTGGTCATCCTGAGCCGCCACTACCAGGACATCTCCTGCCTGCAGTTCACAGGGGACAGCAGCCACTTCCTCTCGGGCGGCAAGGACTGCCTGGTGCTGGTGTGGAGCCTGTGCAGGTAGCGCCCTGACCCACTCGGGCCTGCGCCTAGTCCGTAGCTTCCAGCCAGGTGAGGCCTCAGCCCAGAGGGCAGGAGCCTGCCCTGCAGAAGGCCACGCCAAAGTCCCGGGGCAAGAAGGAACCGGGTCCGGGGCCTGCAGGTCGGGTGGACTGTTGTGAGGACAGTGTGATTGTTTGTCCAGGGACTGACTGGAGACACCTGAGAATTTTCTGCCAGTGGCATGGGCCAGTGGCTGTGGAGGTGGGTGGAGGCATCAGGTACAGTCCTCCCCCTGAATCCACTTCTCCCGCAGCGTGCTGCAGGTGGACTCCTCCAGGACCCCAGCCCCCCGGCATGTTTGGTCCCACCATACCCTCCCCATCACAGACATGCACTGTGGCTTCGGGGGTCCCTTGGCCCGGGTGGCCACAGCATCGCTGGACCAGACGGTGAAGGTAGGACCGGCCCCCTCCCCCACAGTGGATCTGTGAGCTGGGCTGGGGTAGCTGGCAGGCTCTTGGCTGATGTGAGTCAGTGGATCTCCTGCTCCCCCCAGGCTGGTAGCTCTATACAGCTATCAATCCCCCAAGGCTTCCCACCTCAAGGACATCCATGGGACAGCAAACTAGGCCTGTGTTGGCTCTGAAATTCTTGCTTGGCCACCTGCCTCTGGTGGCTCCCTGACTCCTCGGGGATTTGACGATGTCCAGCCTGTAGGTCTTTGTCCTTGGTGGTGATGGTTGTGGAAGGCAGAATCCAGGCCTGACAGCAGCTAAAATGGAGTGACAAGGGGTCCTGGGCGTGAGAACCCAGCTGTGTCAGGAAGTGCCCCAGGGCCGAGATCCCCCTGAGTGACAGCTCCCTTCTGAGGTTCTGGTACAGGGTCTCCCATTCAGGGCTGCTCAGCTCCCTGCACCATTGGGACCCCAGTGTCTGTGGAGCCCCATCCCATATCCCGCCTGCCCCCAGCTGTGGGAGATCTCCTCGGGCGAGCTGCTGCTCTCTGTGCTCTTCGACGTGGGCATTATGGCCGTGACCATGGACCTAGCTGAGCATCACATGTTCTGCGGTGGCAGTGAGGGCTCCATCTTCCAGGTCGACCTCTGCACCTGGGTGAGTGGTGGGTACCTGGGCCCGTGGTTGGAGGCTTATGGGACAGTGGGACACCCAGGGTCCATCCTTCAAAGGCCCTGGGACTGTCCATCCTCCCCTGCATCTAGGTCTTCGAGCCAATTGGGCTCTGCCCCAGCCCATCACCCCAATGCCCTGGGGCCCCCAGGGCTGAGGTACAACTGTATCCCTCTGCTCACTGCCCCTCGGCCTCCACAGCCTGGACAGAGCGAGAAGAGCTTCCAGTCGGAACAGGACAGCGGGAAGGTGTTCAAAGGCCACAGGTGTGGAGACCAGACTGGTAGCTGGGGAGGGGCCCTGTTCTCTAGCTCCTGGGGTCGGGGGTCATTTGGGCCACCCTTTCTCAGACCTGTGTCCCCAGGAACCAGGTGACCTGCCTGTCAGTGTCCACTGATGGCAGCGTGCTGCTCTCCGGCTCACATGACGAGACCGTGCGCGTCTGGGACATCCAGAGCAAGCAGTGCATCAGGACAGTGACCCTCAAAGGTGGGGCTGGGGGGCAGAAGACCAACAGGCTGTAAGCTGGGTGGCTTTGCCCGTTTGTCCACACCCCAGCCACTTGGCTGGGTGCTGGGAGGTAGGACCAGCTAGAAGAAAGTAGATGGGCCATTCCTGTACAGGTGGGTGGGTTTGAGGAGTGGAGGGTGTGGGAGCCATGGCCCAGGCCTGGCCGAGGTAGCTCCTGACTGGCCACCTGCCCTACCCAGGTCCCGTGACCAACGCCTTCATTATGCTGGCGCCGGTCAGCATGCTGAGCTCCGACTTCCGGCCCAGCCTGCCCCTGCCACACTTCAACAAGCACCTGCTGGGCGCTGAGCATGGGGATGAGCAGCGCCGCGGGGGCCTTACTCTGCGCCTGGGCCTCCACCAGCAGGTACTGGTCCAGCCGGCTCCCTGCCCCGGCTCAGCCTCTACAGCATGTCTGTGTTCCCAGCGGGTAGGGCTTCTGGCCAGGATCCCTGTGAGGACCCTCCACATACGCCGTCAGTGAGGAGACCCCTCTGAGTGCATTGCTGAGCCTAGGCAGTGAAAAGCACCTTCCACACTAGAAGCAGACCACATACCGGGTACCTTCTCAAATAAGACAAGCCCGACCGAAGACGCTGTATCCAGTGCCTTCTCCAGCAGGACAGTAGGCAGCGCTCGCTCCCCTGGTGCCCACCAGGAACTCCCCGCCAGAGGTCACCCCTGGCCTGTCCTCGCAGGGCCTGACATTGCCCCTCTGGCTCTGCTCAGTCCACCTCTGTCCACTGTTCCCGTGCCCTGGAATCATGAGCCCCACAAGGGTGTCCAGGCCCCTCGCTCAGACATGATGGATGGCAGGACCGAGTGCCTGTCTGCCAGCCAAGGGCAGCATGTCTAGACTGCATCTAGCAGGAGGTAGTCGGGCTCTCCATGCGCAATGTCAGTGGGTGGGGGGTTCTGCCCACATGCTAGCTGGTCCTTTTCTAGAGCTTTCTTGGCCCTGGTTTCTGCATATCCCCCAAAGCCTGGCCCTAATCCCACACCCGTGGTGTGGCCCTGACTGTCCCCATCCCTTGGGCACAGTCCTGCAACAGGCAGCAGATCTGAGGAGGCTGACACGGTGCTTCCTGCTGGGTGTCGGGTGGAGGTGGAGCCTCCCACAGAGACCTCCCACTCAGTGAGCGACACTTGGAACCTGTCTTCCATCTGTGAGCAGCATCAGGATGGCGCCCCCTCACCTTTGGGTGGTGTGAGCAGGGTGGTGAGCCCAGAGGTCACTAAGGCAGGGATCGGAGCCCAGCTACCTGGAGCGAGCAGAGCAGCTGCACATGGTAATGTGCAGCACAATGGAAAAGGTGGGTAGGGCCATGGAGAAGGGTGAGGCTGGAGTGGGGTGTGGTGGGGTGGGACTGTTAATTGCGGAGGAGATTCTGCCCTCCCACATCCCAAAATGTCAGAGGGCCCTCCACCCTGAGCGCCCCCACCCCCCAACCCTGCTCCTTCCCAGAATGTGCTGGGCGGCCAGGACCAGCTGCGGATCCGAATCACGGAATTGGAAGACGAGGTGCAAAACCTGCGCAAGATCAATCGAGACCTGTTTGACTTCTCCACGCGCATCATTACCCGGCCTACAAAATAGTGCAAGGACCAGACTCCTACCCAGGGACAGGCCGGCAGAGCCACCCATCCTGGGGCCACTGGGCCAAAGCCCCCAGACCAACAGCACTGTTACAAGCTCTCCTTTCCCTGGTTCCGCGTTTGGATTGTTACTTGCATGAGGGGTCGTTTTGTCCGTGTTGATCCACTCGTGTCTGTTGTGTCCAGTTGGTGCTATTTTGTTAACAAAAGATCTAAAAGTCTGTCCTCTTTAGTCCTCCGTGTGTGCTGAGGGTTGTCCCAAGTCCCAGGCTGGGCTCCAGGACCCTCAAGGCAGGCTGTCAGGCCTGACTTAAAAATCGTGTTGGGAAGCTGTGGTTCTCAGACTATTCAGATACTCAGTCTGTCACCCTGGTGCCTTTGCATGACCTTGAAGGACAGGCCGCTCTCTATGGGAGGGGATGGGGAGCCACAGGCCGAGGTCACCAAGGTGGCTGTGACCCAGGGAAAGCAGTGTGGGTTCACACTGGTCACATCTGGTGGCTACCAAGTCTCCTCAATCTTGGTCAAGGCAAGGACACTGGGGTAGCAGCCAGTTCTGGGCCAAGGTGCCAGGGGCCTCCCTGCCCTGGGGGCACCACCAGTCCAGTCAGCACCTGGAGGCCAGCCCAGAAGTGTGAGCCCCAAGGCTGCCCTCAGAACCTTCCCGAAAGCTACCCCTCAATGACAGTACCGCTTAACGATCCAGAAAACTCACGTAATTTGTCAGGTGCCATCGTAACTGCAACTGCAGGCCAGGAGCCAGCACTGAGTTCATGCTTTTAGGCTAATTGGAGTTCCTTTCCCCGGGGCTCGGTGTCCTCATAAGCGGGTAGCTCAGCCACACTCTGCAGCGGATGGCTGGGACTGGGCCCACCCTCTACCCACCTCTGTGGCTCTTGCCTTCCCCCTCCCCTATCCAGGACAGAATGACACCTAGAGCTGTCTTGTTCATGTCAGACAAGGGGTCCAACTGGTTTTAGGGACTACATCATGGTCCACACACGTGGAGTGGAGTCTAGCAGCTGGTCAGCAAAGCTGGGGGCATGGAACTTGGTCTTCAGAGGTTCCAGGAGATGGAGGGGGAATTTCAAGATGGGTTCAGGCTCCCCTAGGGTAGCTCACCTGCCAGAGCCTAAGACCCTCTGGGCCCTGAACCTGAACCTCTGCCTGGCCACGTGAAACCCCAGCCCTCCACTCTGTTGTTGCCTCGGTAGGTGACTTGGGGCTAGATCTGGGCTGGTACTGTTGCCCGAGTCTGCGTCAGAGTTGGCAGGTTACTGTGAGATGGGCTGACTATACCAGCCTCTGGTCTGGCAGTCTCCCCTGGATCTGGATTTTTCCACTGTCCCTCACCCTGCACATATTTCCAGGGCCAGAAGCATCCCCAAACCACCCTGAACTTTCAACTGCTGGGGTGCCCTTGGCAGGGAAGGTGTAGGGTCCCCACACCCTGGGGCTGTCCCCATGTTCTGACTCGGGCCTGGGGCTGTGGTACCTGCCCACGCAGCAGCTTCTGGCACCCTGGGAAGTGGAACATCAACATGCAGGCGGCCTCCATAACTGCAGTATAGTCCTGGAAGGTCGCCCATCTGCAGGCCACCATAAGGGGGCTTAGAGGGGGTTGGCCAGCCCACCATGCACCTTGCAAACAACATATGTGGGTGGTGGGCACAAAGCTGACCTCTTCCCCATCCAGCTTGAAATCACTGAATGGCACACATTTCTTAGCATAATTTGACCCCAAATCCTAGACCATCATTGTCAGGGGACATGCCGACAGCACCAGAATTCACTGGTGACTACTCTGCTGGCAGAGTTTCTGTAAACCACAGTGAGATGCCACCTCACACCTTCGAGAACCACTTGTTTTTAAGGAAAAGTGTTCACAAGTAGGTGGAGAAATAACCCTCGTGCACAACCGGTGGGGCAGCCGCTGTGGCAAATAGTCTGGTGGCTCCTCAAAAAATGATGCAATCACCATAGGATCCTGCACTCCCACTTCCAGGTGGATGGACACCCAAGTGAACTGAAAACGGACTCAGAACCTGCACACCCATGGCCACAGCAGCATGTTCACAATGGCCCAAAGGAGCAGCCCATGTCTCAATGGATGGGTGGATAAACACTGTGAGGTCCATCCAGAAGGTGGACTATGTATTATTCAGACTTAAAAAGGAAGGACATTCTGACACCTGCTACAACATGGATGAACCTTGAGGACATGCTCAGTGACAAAGGAGTCACAAAAGGCTGTTTGTTGACTGCCTGAATCTCTGATGAAGGTAAGAAAGTGTCCGCTACCCAGGATGGGTCCTTATTTCTGAGGCTCATGCAGTCGGAGGGACCGTTCCCCAGGGTGGGGCGAGGCCCAGTGCAACCTAAGGACGCTAATGGAGCCTCACCTAGGTCATGGCAGGTGGGTGTTCCCTGGCATGACAGTGGCCTCAGGCAGGGAGGGAACCAGAATCCAGGACCCTTGGGGATGCTCCCTCTCCTGGGACACCTGGCCAGGTGACTGGATGGGGTAACCTGGTCACCTGGAATTCAGTTTTCATTACAGTCATCTCAAATTTCAATCCTTATTGCTGGCTGGCACTTGCATTTTTACTTATCTAGGGGCGTTTTTTTCCTTGCCCTCTAACACCGGCTCCAAAAGAAAGTGTTTTTGTGTGAGAAAATGAGCCAAGGGTGGATTTATTCTCTAGAGCTGGAATGTTCTATGCTGGGAGGCTGTTCTGCATCCAGAAGGGTCTGGAAGACACCCCCATTTTCTCAGTCCTCCACCCACACCCATCCTGGATGAGAGCCACGTGGAGTGCTGCTGGCCCTGATTCATCCCGCATTTATTGAACGCCTGCTGTATGCCAGGACCACAAGGACCCGGGTCATTTAAGGTGGGGAGGCCCAGAGAACACAAGCTTGGGGATTGGTAGGTGGCAGGGAGCTATAGAAAGTTCTGGAGCAGTGGACAGTGATATAACCAAGTGTCTCTATGAACAGTTACTCAAGCAACATGATGGCAGCGTGTGATGGAGTCCAGGTGGGCAGAGTGAGCTTAAGTGGGGTGGGGATGGTTCATCTTTCTGGGTGACAAGAGGGAACATCTTTCAGAGCAGTGGCATTTGGCACTGGGTCTTGAAGAGTGAAGAGGAGTTCTCTGGTTTCATTTGCCTGCCCACAGCTAGGGAACTTGAGATCTATCCTCTGGATTCCCATCAGACACACCTGTCTAAGTTCCCAGGGTGCACACCACGTTAAAGCACACGCAGGTGGGTGGGTATGCAGACACCACTTTTTGGAGGAGGGAGGTGCTGCTGCGTGACCATGGAGGCAAATCCTGACCGTTTCCCCGAGTGAACAATGGGCCACCACGCTCCCAGGCTGGAGGGGAATCTTGGAGTGGAACAGGGGTAAGTATGGGGACAATTTTTGACCAAAATCTCTCCCTGGTGTCAGCCTCAATTTCCTCCCCTGACACAGAGAGGGGAAGAACAGTGGTTATTTCCAGCCCCCATGCCGTGTGGCCATTTGAGCCTTTGTGTCCCAGCCTGGGAAGTGGTCCAACCCCTCCCTAGTGGCTCGCTGGCATTGCGGGGGGGGGGGGGGGGGGGGCGAGCGCCTGACTGTGGGTGACGAGCAGAAAAAGACGTGGTGCGCTCCGGCTGGTATCCTGACTGCGGAGATATGTACCAGCCATGCTGACCACTTCACGACAGTGTCTGTGAAGGAGGCTCTGGATATCCTGAATAGAGGATCACATCACTTCTGGGTTTGTCTAGTAGGTCTTCCAGAGTGCAAGGATGCCTAAGTTGAATCCTCAAGGCCCAGTGGGAGTTACGCAGGAAGAAGAGGATATTGCCTGTAGAAAGACAGATAAGAAGAAATAATATCTTTATTTTGCTTTTTAGAACTATCCTCTGACACAAAAACGTACGAGAGATTAGAAGGGAAGGCAAGAAATGAGGCTTTGA